>NC_045443.1:84795019-84811168 GCF_002776525.5 Piliocolobus tephrosceles | reverse complement strand
CCCCCCCCCCCCCCCCCCCCCCCCCCCTCCCCTCCCCTCCCCTCTCCTCTCCTCTCCTCTCCTCTCCTCTCCTTTCTTTCCTCTTTTCTTTCAATGCATAGCCAAAATGAAATAGTCAGGACATCTCCAACATCTCCCTCTACAGGTGAAGTTATATTTTTCTAATTTACCCACTGATGAGAATGGCTTCTAGATCTCCTGATTTATACATAGGTCTCCAATGTTCTCTCTTTCACTTGAATTATTATTTGTTGATATCTTCTATATCTTGCATAGAACCAATTAATCTATAAACTTTAGGTCAGCTGGGCTAGTCAGAAGCTTCCAAGGAAATACTAGAAGCTTAATTCTTGGACTTCTGTTTTTCTCTCTTACTTTTTTTCCTCTGCCAATCCAAAGATAAAACTGCAGAGTTTGCATTTTTATTTGTCAAAAAGTGTTCACAGTCAAAATCAAAAAGAGAATGAAGGCGATCTTTTTTTCTCCTCTTAAGCTTTTGAAAGCTGTACCATCTTAGAGGCTCTGCTCATTGTTTTTGTGGGTTTTTGAATTAAAAAAAGTTTTGTATTATTCTTCTTGTATTCAGTTCAGAGGTACAAGTGCAGGATTTGTTATATAGGTAAACTTGTGTCATGGGAGTTCGTTGTCCAGGTTATGTAATCACTCAGGTCAATCTAAATGCTCACTGTTTTTGAAGGAAAATTATTTCATAAAGGAGCCAGTGCTTCTGCAGGCAACTAGACTTGTGGGTATCCAGGCTGAATCTAGGATGGATGCACTCAGTTTCCTGTAGAGATTTTGCTTCCATCCTGGCAGCATCTCATGAGGTCAACGGGTACATCTAATGGTCCTGGTTCCTAAGTAATGAGTTTGACAAACTGGCTGAGAAGGTTTATACAGAAATGTGATGCAGTGGCACACAGATGCCTCTTGGATTTGTATTAATAAAACACTAGGAAAAGGGAAGCCTTATAATAACCGATGTTTCTCTTATTATCAGCCAGGGAAGCTGGGGAAGAGCGTTGGAATAATGGAACACATAGAAGAATTTGGATTTTAAATTATTTGTGTAACCAAATAAAGTATACTTATTTTTTACATACCTTATTTGTACTTCTTATTTATACCTGCAATTGTTTTTACATGTGCATCTCCTAGTGTTGTGATTCTCCTTGAAGAGAACTACTTATTGCTTGATCTCATCATTTTACAGTTTCAGGAAGTTTTGACATGTCCCAAGACATTATGCAGTTAATTTGTGTGATGTGTGTTTGTTGTCTATAAGCTGACCTCATATTAAGATTTTTATAGAAATTGCATTGTATCGAGCTAGGTGGATCATGAGGTCAAGAGATCAAGACCATACCAGCCAACATGGTGAAACCCCGTCTCTACTAAAAATACAAAAAATTAGCTGGGTGTGGTGGCACACACCTGTAGTTCCAGCTACTCGAGAGGCTGAGGCAGGGGAATCTCTTGAACCCAGGAGGAAGAGGTTTCATTGAGCTGAGATCACACCACTGCACTCCAGCCTGGTAACAGAGCAAGGCTCCATCTCAAAAAAGAAAATTTAAAAAAAAAAGAAAGAAAGAAAAAAAGAAGACATTTTATTCCATGTTTCACCCGAGTAATTACCCAGCTGTGGCTCAACAGGAGCAAGTACTGAATGTGAAATATTATTTTTATTCCCTGTTATTTCTACAGGTACCTCAGCTTGCTTTAAGGAATTATATATATCTATTGCACCACTTGGTAGGTTACTATAAAGTTTTGGCTTTACTTTCAGTTTTCAAAGTTTCTGACAGAATTTTCTGTAGGAAACTAATAATACTTTTTAAACAGCTTTTGAAGTCCTTGCGTATGATTGCTGTAATGTTCTCTAAAAACTACTAAAATTTGGTATGACTTTCTTATTTCAATATTGAAATAACTGGGCTGTGTAGTAATAAGCTTTGTCGGTATTTTCTCCCTTACAACCCACTGATATTCTGAAATGCACAACTTCAGCTGGTTAGGATATAATTTCTTGATTTATTCTCAAACAACAACAACAACAACAGGCAGAAGGATCTGTTATTTTTCTTTCCTTGGGAACATTTCTAAGCCTAATGAAATTTTTAAAAGGTCGAGTAAAGGTTTGCTGATTTCTTTGCTCTTTTCCCTTAATCTTCTTAATGCTTTGTATGCCATCTAAAATTGGTGCTTTATCAATTTCAAGTGCATTTTTGTCTTTTTAGAAAATCACCCCTATTTTTCTTTGTTGCTTAACTTGTCTGTCTTGTCTGAAAACCAAATCAAATATCTGAATCAATGGAATACCCTATTAGTATAAATCTATTTAAGTTATGACTCAATTATTTTTCCTGAAAAAGATAAATTTGCTTTTGTTAATGCATTGGCACATACACAAATTACAGATAGGAGATTATAAATCTCAAAGTTATGCTTGTTACCTTCTTCAGAAACAATATTAAAATATTCTCAAAAAACATTTCCCATAAGATTATAGATATTTGGGCAAATAAGTCATCTTCCCATCAAATAATTAGAGTTGTTTTCCTGTTAATATGGAAAACATTTCCTGGTAATATCAGACATGCAACTCTCTGAAAATAAATTGTATGTATTTGAAAGCATCATAAACTTTCTTAGGCCATGATAATTTATAAAATTATTGCCACAAAATAATAACTCAAGTTTGTGGTTACCAAGAACAATATTTAACATCATAAATAACAGAAAACATTCCTGTCCCTTTTTTTTCTATGAGGTAAAGTATGTTTTACTAGTGCATATCTTTATTGATATGATAGCTTATCCAAGACAAAAATAGTCTTGATTTTCATCTGTTATTTACTTGATGCTTTTCTCAAGTACATACTGTAAATGTACTTATAACTGAAAATGAGGAGAAATACCTAACACATATCAAATACTTGTCTTATGTCAGGTATCTTTCATAAATTATCATAAGCCTTTCTCCAAAACAATTCTCACGGAAGATGTTTTTTCTATATTGTATTATTCTTTGACAGAAAGCAAATTAATAACCAGTGGATGTTAAGTTAATGTATCAAAAGAGAAACAGCTGGTAGACTGCAGAGCCAAGATTTATGTTTCAGGTCAGGACTCTCTGACTCACAAGAGCACAGCATAAGCTGAGAGAAAGGACATTTCTTCTACTATCTTTCATTCATGGTGGATGAGGAAAGGCACCTTTAAAACATTATGGCATTGTCAAACCAGAAATGTATATGGGTTCCTTAGACTGCTCCATTTAGGAATGCCTTTGTTTGCAAATAAGAAAATCCCACGCATGCATCACCAAATGACATAAATGGGATTTATTTGTAATATATAAGAAAAAGTTTAGGGATTGATTAGTGTAGATGCTCAGTTATCATTCTTGTCATATTTTGCTTAGATTTTTTTTCTTAGATAATGTTCTTATTGCTTTTTGTCCTCATTTTTGTAGCCTCGTGGTAATAATATGGCTACTGTACCCTCAGGCATCATATCCATGTGCCTGTTACAGGCTGGTGGAAGAGGAAAATAAAGGGATACCACCGGTGGACTTCTTCTTATATTTCATTCACTTAAAAAGTGTCACATGCGCCTCTCCAGCTGCAATGGAAGCTAGGATATGAACATTTAATATTTGTATTAGAGAAGGGATAATGTGATTGGAAAGAGAATTTTGAACATCTCATCTATAATGTATACTATACACACATTATCCTACATACCTTTTTGTTTTTTCTCGGAGCTAACTCAAACCTATGTTTTCGTTCACCTCTTTATTCAGTTATTTAAGATTTATTAATTCAGTATCTATTGCTGGGTGCTTTAAATACATCTGTGATTAAAAAGACAGCGTCTAACTTAAATAAGCAAAATCAATTACAGATGAATTTCAAGTCTATTTGTAAAAGTAAATGGAAAAACCTTTTTGAAGTAAAGATAAAATAATCTTTTAATCTTGGAGTAGGCAAAGATTTCTTAAAGGAGTCACAAAAATACTAACTATATAAGAATAGATTAATATATTTAATTATATTAAGAGAAGTTTTCTGGTCATCAAAAACATAATTCCTAGAGTGCAAAGAGATCCTATAGCACGGAAAAATAGTCAATACCCATTTCAATATATATCGAAAAATATATATATTTTTTAAAATCTTATACAATCAATTAAAACATACACAAATCAACTGAAAACAGGCAAAATGTGAATAAATATTTGATATCAAGAATATATAAATGTCTGTAAATGTACAAAAAGGTGTTTAAGTATGTTAATCATCAAGGAATTCAAATTAAAGCAATAATCATATTCTACTACATATCCATCAGAACAGCTACAGTGAAAAAGACTGAAAATCTCCAATGTTTGTAAAGAAATCTCATTTGGAGAAACTGAAACTTTTTAGTGAGAATTCAAATTGGTACACCCACTCTAAAACTTGTTTGGGACAATATTGCCTATGACTAAATATATGCACTTTATGGACTAGTATTTCCAACCCTAGGTATATTTCCAAAATAAATCCAGACATATGCCCATGAATAGACATGTAATAAAGTTTATAGCAATATTATTGATAACAACCAACCCTGGAAATAACCCAAAGGTCTATCATTGGTAGAATGGATGCATAAATTATTTTTTATTTATACAGTGGAATATTATTCTGTAATAAAAACAAACAAGTTAACAATTGCATGCAGTAGTGTGGATGAATCTTATAAATACGTGTTGAAAGGTGAAACAGCTTTAGAGCATGATATGGTTTGGCTATGGCCCCACCCAAATCTCATCTTGAATTGTAACTACTGTAATTCCCATGTGTTGTGGGAGGGTCCTGGTGAGAGAGAATTGAGTCATGGGGCTGGTTTCCCCTACATTATTCTCGTGGTAGCAAATAAATCTCATGAGATCTGATGGTTTTACAAGAGGTTTCCCCTTTTGCTTGGTTATCATTCTGTCTTGCCTGCCAACATGTAAGATATGCCCTTTGGCTTCCACCATGATCCATGAGGCCTCCCAGCCACGTGGAACTGTGAGTCTGTTAAACCTCTTTTTCTTTATAAATTACTGAGTCTTGGGTATGTCTTTATCAGCAGCATGAAAATGGACTAATACAAGCATTATATCTATATAAAGCACAAAAAGAGGCAAAATAACCTATGCAGTTAAACTCAGAGTGGTAGTTAGGCCTTGGAAGAAGAAAAAGAAACAGGAATGGAGGATAAAGGGAACTTTCTCAGTGCTAATAATAAACTAAAATAAAAATATTGGTGATCATTACACAGCTGTTCTACATGAGAGAATGCATCATGCCCCACATTTATAGTATATTTACTTTCGTCTCTTAACATTATCCTTCGATTTTTAAATGTTTAAAATAAAAAAGGAAAGAAAAGACAAATCAAACAGCTCTGACATGGAACTCATCAAGGTTGACTAACAGGAGAGACATTAAACAGTAATCACAAGCATAACTCTGTTAATATGAGTTTTGCCAAGCAGATTAAAGGATAATTGCAAGTCTTTCGAAGAGAGTTAAGCAAGCCACTGTAATGAATTAGAAAGACACTATAATGAACCTGAGGATTGGAGAGTCTCTGAAGATTTCTCTGAGCAAGTAAGACCAAAAATATCACTTAAAGCATGAGCCCATAAACTAAGAAAATGGCAGTGCAAATAGGAAGAAGTGAACTAGTGTGCTGCTTTTGGAATTACAATACTGCTATTTTCTCACTTCTATGTAACATACCATCTACCAAGTTTCTCATCTTCCAACAATTATGCCTACAATCTCCTCTAAGTCCTTTATATATGGGCTTCCTAAGTCCTTTGTAAATAGGCTTCTGAAACTGATAAGTAGTGATGGATTTAATGTGGAAGATGAGAAGAAGAGAGAGAGGTTAGAGACCATAGGTTCTGTGGTGAACCTAGATGTGCCAGCTCAAAGTAGAAATACTACAAGAAGAAGTTGTTAGGAGGCCAGATGGAGAGTTGAAATTTGGCCTTGGTAAAGTACTCATCCAGGAGGCAAAACTATTTTGACTGAACAGATTGATTTCTCAAAAACTGACAAGAGATTAGCTGAATTCAATTACTTGCCAATAACACTGAAATAACTGCTTGATAACTATGTACTGATTGAAAGAGATTATAAATAAGACATATCAAGATGCTATGCTCCATATATCAGTCAGGGATCAACCAGAGAAACAGAACCAGTAGGAGACACATACTGTAAGGAATTGGCTAACATGATTTTGGAAGGTGACAATGCAAGTTTGAAAGCCCTAAGGCTGGTCTTTAGGAAGGGCAGACTGGAATGCTGGGACATGAGCAGAAGATAAAACTGGGGATGATGGGGCATGGGCTATGCACAGGCAGTTTTTTCCTCCTCAGGGAACCCTCGGTTTTGCTCTTAAAGTCTTTCAACTGATTGAATCAGGCCCACACAGATTAACTAAAATAATTCACTGAAGATCAACTGTTTGTAGACTTGAATCTCATATACGAAATACCTTCACACTCACACCTAGGCTAGTATTTGGTTGAATAACTGGGGACTACAGCATAGCCAAGTTGATACATTAAACTTCCTTTTATACTGCAATATATATGATTATTTAATTTTGTTAAGTTTTAATTTTTCTTTGCTTACATCAGGCAGAGATATTAATATAATCAAATACATTAGTGGTCCATTTGCATTAACTCTTTCTATATATTTATTTTAACATGTATGTACTTGAAAATACCTGCTTTTAAACTTTCTCTTTACTTATTTTAATGGACTTTTCCCCCCAGTACTCTTGCCTACAAGAGTGACAGCATTTTCTGAATGCTCTAGTATAATTTGAAACAACAAGCCTCTACCTCTTTGATATGCTAATATCAGCCTCTCTGGGTATCAGGAATTTCAATGTTCTGTAAAAATAACTGTTTGACACCGCGTGTTCTCACTCATAGGTGGGAACTGAACAATGACATCACTTGGACTCAGGAAGGGGAACATCACACATCGGGGCCTATCATGGGGAGGGGGGAGGAGAAGGGAGGGAGTGCATTGGGAGTTATACCTGATATAAATGATGAATTGATGGGTGCTGACGAGTTGATGGGTGCAGCACACCAACATGGCACAAGTATACATATGTAACAAACCTGCACGTTATGTACATGTACCCTAGAACTTAAAGTATAATAATAAATAAAAATAAAATAAAATAAAATAAAATTCAATAGCCCATCAGAAAAAAGAAAAAACATTTTGACATGGTTATGTGGGCCTTTGAGTTCTCTTTTTTTAGAGAGAGAGAAAAGAGTAGCACCAATATACCTCATTTGAAATATTTTTAGTGAATTGTATGAATTCTAATTAAAATTTTTAACTTAATCAGAAAAATGTTTTGATTTAATATCTCTTAGTTGATGATAAAAACAGACATTAAAATTGAAAAAAAATAACTGTTTGAAAAAATGCATATTTATATATTTGAATGTACAAAGCTATTTTATTTCTCACTTTTACATTTGGTGCATGAGTTTTTCAATATTATCACACGGTAAACCATTATCTTTCCCCTACCCCTCTAGTCTACTTTGTTGTGAAAAGACAAAACAACCACATTTCTTTCTATTAACATATTTGCTGAATGTACAGCAGTAGATTTATTTTACATTATTTTTTATAACATTAAGATTTTAAATATTCTTTTAGGTTTTCATTCCTAATTTTCTGTAAAAATATAACTCTGCAGTATAATTTTAATAATAATCTAAATGAGAAAAGAATGAAGCATTTTAGGAGTTCAGAGAAGAAAGTGAATGGCTCTTACTAGAAGATATAGGAAATATTTTATTGACTAGGATATAAATTTGTCTTAGTCTTACAGTACATGACCTGACAGGTTGAGAAGGAAGTAGTTCATTTTGGAAGAGAGGAATAGATTGTGGACAAAAGCCCAGAGGAATAAAAGGGCTTGAAATATTCAAGTGAATGGTAGAAGTTTAGTGTAAATGGAGAATTGAGTGCATGAAGTAGAATCAAGAAAGAAATCAAGTTGCAGAAGTTGGCTGGGTTAGGAATTGGATTTGCGTGTTTCAAACTAAAGAGTGAGTAGTCAATAGAAAACCATCAAGCCTATTTAGGCTTTTAAACCTTACTGATATTTATCTATCCCCAGTGTCCCCAAGCCTACACAGTACGTGATACCTAGCTGGCATTCAATAAATACCTTTGGTGATTGAACACATCCTGTGTGGTGTATGAAAAACAGATCTGTTTTTAAACAAAAGAGCTCTTTTAGTTGTAGTAGAGAGAGATTTGCACGGCGATAGTGAGAAATGGGTGGCAGAGACGAAATAGGAGTTCAGAAGAGACTGTGTTTGAGAACATTTTTTCTAACTATATGCATTTTGAAAGATAGATTTTATATTAGTATGAAAAGTTCAAAAATATTTTTATGAAAAAGAGCCAGTTGTGCATTGTAGCATTGAATCACATTGAAACCTGTCTGTGAGCAATAATGTTTACAAATATCTAAAACTATATCAGTTGGGGAATAGTATTATGGCATTTCAAAGAGTTTTTTATATTCTTTTGTGTTAAGAGAGATTCTGAAAAATGTTTTCAAACATCGGATCAAAGTTATGACTTTCCCAACATATTTTTTAGTGACAGCAAAGATATTCAAGAGATAACTAGAAATTGGATCTGAAATATTACTCTAGCTCTGGGATTGCATTCTGTTTTCTGCTGATGAACAATTGGTTTTTATCCAAAGGTAATGCTTTCTTATAGGCTGGAGTATCCCACGGTGTCTCTGAAAACTTTTTATCCTCTTTGCATAAATTGATCCCAAAGATTAAAGAATTAGTAGTTGTGATTTAAAGTTGTATTTACTGACACCCATTCTTACTGAGTATAAAAACAGATTGATGACCAATTTGCTTTAATCCTCTTGCAGAATGGGTGGGGTTATTTCAGAATATTCGTTGGTTAGCTTTTTCCCCAGTGTCTGCTGACTTTAACACCCTGTAAAGTCAGCAGACAGTAGATGTGTACCTACTGTCTACCTAATGTGATTTCACAGATACATCTTTAAATGGTTAATTAGGTCTTGGGTTCTGTCTTCATTCATTAGATAATAAGTAAGTTCATGCTGAATTAGGTGATCAAATTTACTCATAAATCAATAAGTGCAGGATCAACTGAATATGATTACCTCTCATTTAATGTCAAGATGTTCACGGTAGGGCAAAAGTGCATTAAGGCCCTCTATGTTTGGTACAGGTAGACACAGGTAGATTCCTTGCCATAGAAAGCACGGATTATTTGTTCTTCCAGAATTATTTAATGCATACTGAGGGCACTAAGCACTGTGGTTTTTGTAGGAATTGGAAAGAGAGAAAAAGTAAATCTTCCATTTTTCCTGAATTTTCAGAATTGTATTAGATTTATTTTCAATTTATCAGTGTACCGATTTACCAAATTGAGCCCAAGAAAGTGATTGGGCACAATAAAAAGAGCTATGTACTTTGTAAAGTGGAAAGGTGCCTTTGTATAGCAACTTTAGTACCAAATGAGACTGAAGATGGATCGTTAGGTGTGGAGCAGTGGATGATGGAGACATTTCAGGTAATGATTGAACTGTACTATAGTACTCACTTTATTTTTCATAAATAGAAAATACTTGCATTAACTGGCTAAAATTTTTGATGATTGCTGCTATGCAGATCAAGTGCATAATACATTATCGTATTTGCACCAAATCTTAACCAAAGAATGTACAAACCTCACCAGTTGCCCATTTTTTTAAGTCAAGGAATCATGTGAATACTAGTGAGAATGACACCATTTACTCTATTAGAAGAACAATTGCAGAAAGATTGCTTTTTCTATAATTTGCTTCCATGCAAAATGGTTGCAAATAGGGAAATTAACAAACTCTTCACTTATCAGTTACTTTTAATTTATGTCTTTGTTTCTGCTTTGCTATGATAATTCTTTCCAGTCTTGTCTTTATCAATCCTCTAGGTGTCCTCCAGTCTCTAACTTTTCACCTTCTTCAACTTCTATCTTACAGCATTGCTTACTTCCAAACACAAGTTACAGTTTAACCTGATGACGGCTTAAACAGAAGTGAACCTCTTTGATGAAAATTTAAAAATAATCTTAGTTTGTAGACTCTTTGAGGGTCTTGTTTACTTTTGTACTTCAAAATTTCAGCACAGTATCTGAACATAACAGTTGCACAGTGAATATTGGTTTCATAAACAATTCGATTTTTCAGAATTTCATTGTTGTTAGTATAAACATTGAATATTATAATTAAATGTTACATTATACTAGGAGTGTTTCAGTGCTTTGAGATGATTATAAACAACTCCTGGCTGAGCCTGCTTACTCTTTGCCAGGCACTATACATGTATGAATGGAATAATTGCGCGCCAATGAGAAATTTATTTAATGTATCTACAGTTGAAGAAATTAAGGAATAGACTGGTTAAGTGACTTGCCTAAGATCACAAAGCCATTCATAGGGCTAAAATACAAATCCAATAATCTAATTTCAGAGCACACTTTCTTAACAACTCTGTTATAAAATAAAAACTGACTACCTAGTTTAGCCAAGATTAGTATTACCCAGATATTTGGATTTAGTGATAGGATGGACAACTCTAATTTTGTCAAAAATGTTAGGAACAAAGTTACTATTACCCAAACTGTGTGCAATAAAACATATTTTAGGACAAAAATAGAAATTACAATACTTAGCATAATAAAGGGCAATTATTTAGGTTGGCAAAAACATGAACTAATTAGTGTACTGTTCTCAGTTTTTCATTTCACTGCTCCCTGATAAAGATGGCAATGGCAAATACACTGGCATTGGGGAACCTTTTCTATACATATACTATGCACTTTTGCCATGAACCTTTCTGTTTCCATTTGTCTCCTTATACCTAGAACAGATTTGAATGTACCCTGGGAGTCTATACATTGCAAAAGGGCATCATTTGCTCCTTGTGGAGATGAGAGCATGGTCATTTCCCCAGCTGTCCTGCATTTCAGGGTATCTGGGCAGGAAGCCAGGAGCGTTAGAAAATTAGACTAGGATAAAATCCTCTTGAGTTCATATGCAAGAAGGTATCTTTTAGTGCCCTCAGGGATCAAAGGCAAGGATAAAGCTAATTCTTTATAACTGGGTGACACAAATTTATAGTAGCATGAATAAATAGCTATGCTTGAGACTATGTTAAGGCATGACTATTTCTTCAAAGGACAGGTTCAATTTCATCTTTCTCTTTAGCTGCAGATTCAGCATTGAATCAGTTTCAGTACTTAATTATTTCTGATAGCAGATAAAAACACAATTTCCTCATATTTCCTCAAATGTTAAAATGTTTACAAAGTGGAGCATGGAAGATAGCACCCATGAGTAGTATATCTGTGTTCTCGCAAAGCAAACAAAGGAAGTGAGACTATTTCCTATTTGCTTAGAAATGGATATAATTGTGTTCTATATAGTTCATCAGTTACACTTTATTACACTTAAATAATTTCATGTTGCTAATGCGGAGATAACCTACTCTGATTCATGAATTCACTTTTCTGATTCCCCAGCAATTATATTAGCATACTTGAATTACCACCCATTTCCTGACTTCTGAGAAGTGAGGAATACAATGTTTCTCCTGCCAAAGATGAACCCCTTCCTCTGTGATCCTTTGGATGCCAACTCCAGCTGACTTTCTTAGGAACTTGTCCTCTGCAGGTAATCTCTGCCACCTTTATTGTTATCTATCTCTTCCTCTCCCTGGAATTTTCACTTAAGCCTAATACTGTTTTATAGAAACTCTGTCTTAGTCCATTTGGACTGCTACAACAAAATAGCACAGAGTAGATAGCTTATAAATAATTTTTTTTTTTACAGTTCTGGAGGATGAGAAGTTTAAGATCAAGGCAGACTCAGTCTGGTGAGGGCCTGCTTTCTGGCTCATAGACAGTGGCTTATTGCTTCATCTTCACATGGTGGAAGGGACAGGGGTTCTGTCTAGGGCCTCTGCCCTAGTGCACTAATCACATTAATATCCTACCCTTAGAAACTAGTAATTTCCACAAATCCCCACCTCTTAATACCATCACCTTGGGGGTCAGAATTTCTACATATAAGTTTTGGAGGAACGTAAACATTCAGATAATAACAGTCTCCTATTTCAAAAACAAACAAAGCAAACACCTTAAAAAGTCCTCTTTTATTTGTTCTGTTTTGCTTTCTCTTCATTTGCAACCAACATTTGTTGACAAATTTCACACAGATATTTATATGCAAGATAGAGGATAGGATGATGTCAATGAAGTAAAGGAAACACAGAGAGCAGCAACAAGTTTGTCACTGAATGTACTTTTATACCAGAATAGCTCGTGGATATATGTATCCAGTTATCTATTTTGTATTAGTTATCTATCGCTTCATATTACGTTATCAAAAACTTGGCTTAAAAAATTACACCTTTGTCTCACAATTTGTATTGGTCAGGAATCTGAGCACAAGTTAGCTGTGTCCTCTGCTTTAGGTTTTCTCACAGACTACAATCAAGGTGTCCTCCGTCTTTTGTCATCTCCAGAGCTCATGGGGAAAGGACCCACTTCCAAGCTCATGTGGTTGTTGGCCCCATTTAGTTCTTTGGGTTTTTGGACTGATGCCTTCAGTTCTTTGCCACACAATTCTCTCTAACATGCAGTTAGTGCCACCAAAGTGTGTTATTTGAAAAAGCAATACACAGAGTCTACTGACAACATGAAGGCCACAGTTTTTAATAACCTAATGACAGAAGTAATAGTCCATCACCTTTGCCATATTAGAAGCAAGTCACTTCCCATTTTTCAAGGGGAAGGAAAGGATTACAGATAGATGTGACTCTTGGGAAGTGGGATCATTGGGGGCTGTCTTAGACATCTATCTGCACTCAGTTCCTCAAGTACTGACTATGTAAATGACAAACATAATTATCCAGAAATAATACATGTAATGTAATTATCACAATCATCATCTAAATGTGTTATTGAAGGTATATAAACATAAGTAAACAAAATGCAAAAAGTTTATGAATCACCATGTACAATACGATTCAGATTTTGTTGAAACAGTAGATAGAAAACACCAGAACTGTATAATAGGTTGGTTCTATAATTTCAGATTATAAAGAAAAACATGTATAGTTTCCCTTAACCTTTTTCAATATGCAAAATGTGGAAAGAGAAAGACCAAGATAATGAACCAGAAATGAAATCGTATTAATATTGTACTGAGGAACATTATAAGTGTTTTATATATGTTATCTATGAGTAAGCAATTGCTATTGAAAACCCCATTTTAAAGATGAAAAAACTATGACCCAAAATATCACAGCTAATAATTTATGGAGTTAGTTAGAATTTGAACTTATGTTTTCTGGCTTAAGAATCCTTGTTTTTATTTAATTTATTTATTTATTAATTAATTAACTTATTTATTTTATTTTATTTTATTTGAGATGGAGTCTCATTCTGTTGCCAGTCTAGAGTGGAGTGGTGCGATCTCGGCTCACTGCAACCTCTACCTCCCGGGTTCAAGCAAGAATCCATGTTTTTAAATACCAGGCGAAATTGCCTGCCCAGTAGTAACCTGTAAGGTGTTCCGGTATGTCCTTCTGGGATAACTAGAAGTGGAAGGCTAGGAGCTATTAATAGGTCAGAAGTAGTATACTAAAGACTGACAAAGGACTATGTTTTTTAGAGTGACGATATCCAAACTAAGATCCTTTTGAGAGTGAAAAGAATTGCTATTAATACTTACACAGGAGTAATAGACGTAAACAAGTCACTATCACAAACAAACTGAGACATTTGGTTACTTTATTTTTCTGGAATGTCCAGGATTGGCTTGTTGAGAAGGTTTTTTAAGGGAGTTTTCAGAAAGGACACAACTGACAACTTCTTATCTTTGATTCCCTGTGAATGTGGACATGTATTTATCAACCAAATATGATTTCAGCACACTCTTAACTGCATAACAGTCTCTTCGCACACACCAGCAAAAGCTTCCATCTCCTTACAAGAGTAAAAGCAGTTGAGGAACGGATGTTTCCAAGATGAAATTATCAATATCAAACAGTGTGAACAAGACTAACACTTTAATAAAACATACCATTTGGTTAACTAATACACCCCATTCCTAGTTCTTCCAGTTTGCATAACTACTATATCAGGAACATTGTGATTACATTTCTTTATGTCAGTGGTGTTCAAAAGGGTATGACTTTTCTTTCTGGGGAATTTTGATGATGTCTGGAAATATTTTTGGTTGTCATGATAAGGAGAGCTATTGGCATCTAGTGGATAGAGGCCAGGAATGTTGCTAAACATCCTGTAATATGCAAGATCCCCTCTCCCTCCATCCCAACACCAAAACACTGTGTAGACCAAATTGCTAATAGTGCCAAGGTTGAGAAACATCACTTCATATAAAAAAAGAAATGAAGAACTCTTGGTTCCATGATTTCTTTTTTCTCTTTAGTATGAAAAGAACTGACTACTTACTTACACACTTCAATAAAATAAATCTATATGAGTGGTGATAATGAGCATTAGGACAGTAGGTTATTGGATCAATTTTAATATAGAATAAAAGAATCCCTCTCTTTAACTCTCCTACTCCAGACTGATTCTTCATTAAGAATCTCACAAGTGTATATTTAACAAACCCATAAAATATGCCTTTGCTCCTTGACCCTCTATGTCAGAAAAAAATATATTAAACCATTTTCCTCTTCAAAAATTTACATTATTATTAATTACCAAAACCAACTATATAATTCTGAAATAGCAGCAGTAAAGAGAGAAAGAAGGATAGTCTACTTAGGCAAACTCAACTACACTAAAAAAATAAATTATTGAAAATTGTTGAATATCATAATGTTTAGAAATTGCATGCTCTATCTTAATAAAGTGAGTGCATTTGAAGCAACTACAAAATAATTGTCAGAACATGTATTTTAAGAAGGAAGGCATACCTTCATCATTAGGTCATTATAGTAGCTTATTCTTATCAAAGTGCTTATGAATTGTATTTTTGATATTTCAACTATGGAAGTTATAGAGAGACTGCAAATTACTTTTGTGCTGTATTTTAGTTCACAGCTGTGCTGTGTTTAGTTTAGTTTAGTTTATTTATAGAGAATACATTATAAAAAATAAAGACATATGACATTATTGCTTTATATGCATTTTGCATATATTCACAAATCAATTTAGAAAGAAAAAACTTGAATTAAATAAACAATTTAATTTTGTAATAGTTCAAAACCATTTAAAATGAAACAACCTTCTTTTTTTAAAATCAGAAAATATAACAAGTCATAAGGAAGCAAATTAAGATTACATAATATGTTAACAAGCAGAGGACATTATTAAAATTTCATTCTTCCAGATTTATGCAACACTCATATGTAAATAGAACCAGTCTGTTTTCCGTTTTATAACATGTCTTTATTCTGTTATTTTGAGAACAATTGCCTGGTTAAATACTACCATTGTATTACCAAGTTTGGTCAAAAGGCTAATTGATGCTTCTTACAATAGATCTAAGTATAATTAGCCATCTGATAACTAGGTTATTTCTATTTACTTAGCCTTTCTGCTTTAATTTTAATAAGAATCATTTCCTATTCACAAGACAGACATCTAAAAATGCCTCTCTAAAATACTTCAAGTGTAGTCTAGAATCCAGTATCCTTCATAAATACATCTTCTAAGAGATAAAAAATATTTTGGCTAGTCTATACTCAATTTCTCTACATCATTTTCTATGAAATACACATATGAACAAATGAACATGACTACATCTATTGATCACAAAATTAAATTAATAATTATAAGTGATTCAGAATGCAAATAAACTTATTTTATATGGCCTTAAAGAATCTATCATAAATTTGGATATATTCATCTAAATGTTGTCAAAAACCATGATGAATCTGAGACTTTATGCTATTTGCAAGCTAAAAAACAAAGTCAGATGAAGTTTTATAAAGTTTTGCTCCAAACATCAGATTCCAGATGCAGAGCAAAATAATAGTTT
>NC_045443.1:84729336-84795009 GCF_002776525.5 Piliocolobus tephrosceles | reverse complement strand
GAGCAAAATAATAGTTTATTACTCACTGCAATAGTAGTACCTGATGTATGATCATTTTCTTGTGATGGTCCTGTAGCCCGAATTCCCACAGGATGGTGAAACAAAGGCAAGGTGATGCCTACAACTGCAGTGGGTTGCATAACAAGGGAGGAACCACAAACTCAGAATCCCCCCACCTGTTTCTGTGGTCTACAAGCAAATCCCCCTGTTGCCTCGTAGGGAGACACTCTATTGGACAGTAAGCAAAACTGCCCTTTGCTCCGGAGTGAGCCATTATTTCTGTCTTCCAAGTCTGTTGGTTATACAAACATCTTCAAAAAATTAATCTAGAACAGAGGACTGTCAGCGTTGCTACTTGCCAGACATGCAGGAATGTCTGACACCCCCAGAGAAGTATCTCCCAACATGTGGGTAGCTTAATGATCAATAGATCATTTATTTGGACAATAATCTCAGCTAGATAATTTACGTCTGGACTATCTAGTTTTATAAGGCTACGTTGTTCAACATAGTACTAATGTGTTCTAAAACAAACATGTAAGTCAATAAAGAATATTGTAAATTCCCTCTTTGACATACTCTTTTATAACAGTTATGTGTGAAAATATGTCATTCATATTTAATATTTCCATAGGGAGGTAGAATGTAAAATAAAGCCTTTCCTTAAAAAGTGCATTATAGAGGTCAGGACTGGTGGCTCATGCCTGAAATCCAAGCACTTTGGGAGGCTGAGGCTAGTGGATTCCTTCAGCCCTGAGTTTGACACCAGCCTGGGCGACATAGTAAAACCCTGTCTCTACAAAAATTAGCCATGCATGGTGGCCTGTGTATGTAGCCTCAGCCATTTGAGAGACTTAGTGGGAAATTACCTGACCTTGGGAGGTCAAGGCTGCAGTGACCCATTGGCGCACTAATGCACTCCAGCCTGGGCAGCACAGCAAGAACCTATCTAAAAATAGCATGATAACTTTCTGAAATAGGTAATAAACTATTCAAATATTACCACAATTTTAAAGTCACTTCCCCACCCACCTCTGTTCCTTTCCCTTCCATTCACTATCTAGTATTAACCATATTTTCAGTTTCTTAGTTAATCTTTTAGTTTTCTTTATCCAGATGTAAACAAATGTGAATAAATTGTTATTTTACTAGTTTCTTTTTCTTTTCTTTTTTTTTTTTTTTTGAGATGGAGTTTCACTCTTGTTGCCCAGGCTGGAGTGCAATGGCACAATCTCAGCTCACTGCAACCTCCAGCGCACATATTCAAGCGATTCTCCTGCCTCAGTCTCCCAAGTAGTGGGATTACAGGCTCCCAACACCATGCCCGACTAATTTTTGTATTTTTAATAGAGACGGGTTTTCATCATGTTGGCGAGGCTGGTTTTGAACTCCTAACCTCAGGTGATCCACCCGCCTCAGCCTCCCAAAGTGCTGGAATTACAGGCATGAGTCACTGTAGCCAGCTTATTTTACCAGTTTCTTAAACAAAATATAGCATTCTATTTCACAATTTTTCTTATAGTCTTACTTTTCACATATTAAATCATTTCTCCCATGTCTACAGAAAGCTTCTTCATCTTTTTTATCTATATAGTTTAATTAATATACTTTAGCTTCAATTACAAAAGTCTTTATCATTGAATAAATTACTGGTTTCTAATCTCTTGCTACTACAACAATGAAAAATCTTATTATATATATGTCACTCTGCACCTGTGCATGAGTAACTTCAGGATAAATTACAGAAATAACATTGCTGGGCCAAAAGTAAATGTCTTTGTAATTTTTGATAAACATTGCCAAATGACTCCTCTTTAGGAACTGTATCATTTTGTACTCTCACCAGCAGTGTATAATATTGCTTGTTTTCATAGAGCTTTACTTAGTAATTCTCAAAGTGGGGATTTATCTGGAAATGACAATACATATCATATGGATTGGCCCACACTACACACCATATATTAGTGTAAATTTCAAGTGGATTAATTACTCAAATGCCAAAAAAATAAAGCCATAAATATTGGAAGAAAACACAAATGGATTGTTTGTATACCTGGATAGATAAGTGTTTCAGCAGAAACACTCATACACATATGCACACAGACATCTTCTGCATGTCAATTATAATAAAATATAATAATAGTAAAGACGGAAAATACTGAAAGGAGATTCAATCGGGGAACAATAGCTGATTTACTATTGATATATTAAGCCAGTAATGAAAACACGTGATACTGTTTCATAAATAGACAAGCTGACCAAAAAAAGAAAGAAAGAAAGGAAACAAAAATGAAAGACCATATACAGACTCAAATATCTATGAGAATTTAATAAGTCTCATAGAGCAATTGAAGATAGACTTTCTACCTTATTGCACCTTTAATTTTTGCTCATTTCTCTAAAGGATTCATATTTTAATTTCTATTTCTTTTCTAAGTTTTTTCAGTTCTTTTTTCACTTTTATGGATTGTCTGACCATGTCTCTCATGAATGAATTTCTGCCCTGACATTTTCCTTCATTGTCTGATGAGTTCATCATTATTATAAATGTTTTAATTCATGGCAGATGGTTTGCAATGTTTATCTGTTCGATGGTAGTGTCTACTTAATGAATCTTTTTGTAGGACACTTTTGTCGCTCTCTGTCATTTTTCTAATCCTTATTTGAATATTTTCCTCCTTCCTTTTTGGTCGCCCATATTTGGGTGAGTGTTAATTTTATGGACCAGTTTTTTAAAGAGATTTCTGCCTGGGATGGAAGGGGGCACAAATAAGAGTAATGGGCAAGATATATTGCCTGTGTATTTAAAGGCTCGTTCCTCAGCTGACACAAAGAACTACTGTTTTCCTTCAAAAGTGGCACTTCCGTCCTGCCTCTGCTGCCTCTCTAACGTTGAGTAAGTGAGGTAGCCTTCTTCTTGCCTGGCCTGTTCTCCCAGATTCCCTCATCAGCTGTTGCGCACCATGAATGCAACTAGTGGACATTAAGATTCCCTTGCTTTTGGAAGATGATTTTTGCTGCTTCTTTCAGAGCTTTCTATTCTGTAACTTTTTTTCACCTTTTCTCTCTCCCTTTACTCCTGCTTCTATAAAACAAATCTGGTATGTTCACAGCTTTGTTTTTTTTTTTTTTTGTTTTTTTTTTTTTTTTTTAACTAACGGGGGGCACTCACTTTTTATGAGCGCTTTTTACCTAGAGTTCTCTGAGATTCACCATTGCTAGGGTTCTTAGTTCTTCCAGTTCTGCAGCTCAGCTTCTGTGCAACTTCTTACAGAAATTCCTGCATGGCTCTACTGGTCTGGTTTTGTGTGTGTGTGTGTGTGTGTGTGTGTGGCGGGGGAGTAGGGCGGGGGGACAACACTTTAAAGAAAACTATGATTTTTAAGTTTTGTGTTTCATAATTTATATAAAAATAATTTTATGTTATTTCAGTTTTATTTTTTTTCAGGGTGAGAAATGGTAAGACTCAGCAGTAAATTACCACAACATTCATACTAATAATCTTTTTTTTTTTAAAAAAAAAAAATAAGGGGCTTGCTGCTCATTTAAAAATTAAAACCACAACATTTAATCAGCTAGAAATGATAGACTCACTCCATTACAGCATGGTTACTGGGTGTATGACTTTATTAAACAGGAAAATAGAGTCTCATAAAGTTGTTCTTAACATGATCTAGTTAGTGCATAAAAAGTTCTTTTTAATTCCTGCCTAATCTTTATTATTGCAGTTCAGAAAGGGCAGGGACAGCTTTAGGAGGACTGATACTCTCTGGAAAGATCTCAAGAGTTATATTTAGAAGATATTAAATAAGACCATGAGTAACATGATAGCTTTTTGGGAAAATTATAGCAAGAAATTATTCTCTGGCTTCTTCCTACTCATTGCAAATTTTCTTATAGCCAACCCAAGCATTATGTATCAAGTCATTATTCACTCCACTGCTCTAGTTTCATAAAAATCTTTCTATTTTTTTTTTTTTACTTTTAATTCTATCAATCTGCGTTCACCTAGCACATGATGATAGGTAGAGGTGTATGTGTTCAATACCCCAGAGTTGACTTTGTGTACCTTGCGTTATTAATCCATTACTTTCATACTTTGTCTTGCTTCAAAATTCAAAGAAAAAAAGAAAGAAAAACAAAACAAAACAAAAAGATTCTAAACTATGGGTTGAGTGGCAGCTAATCTTAAAGCATGTAGCACTGTTTATCTCTATTTTTAGCATTATTAAACATAAACATTTTATCCTAGTCACAAGGTCTGCTCTTTTCTCATATAATGCTGAATCTTTTGATCGTTTATTAATAATTATAATAAGACTTGTGGAATAAGACTATTCTATTTAATAGAAATAATAGCACTTACATTTTTAATGAATATTGTTTTTCATTATATCCATTATAGGGAGCTTGAAAGTATTCCACTGGATATTGCTATTTATCTATTCATTGCAGGAAAATATTTAAAATTCTTGCAGGGATAGTTTCAATCAACATTGGAAAACCATTTATTTATGGTAAATGAATATTTCTTTTGAGCCAATATCTACTTTTTTTCCCCAAAATTCTTACCGCAACCTTATAAGGTCCTATGTGTTCTGAGTCCTTGCTATTTCTTTTGAGTTGTTTCATATCTCTATTCCATTTGCTAACTCTGGTGAAGTCTTACTGACTTTTTAGTGTTCCTTGAATGATCCAAGCATACCATTACCTTAGGGTTTTGCATTTGCTGTTCTCTCTGCCTGGAATATTCTTCTTAGAATTATCATCTTTGCTCATTTTCATATGTATGTCAGGTCTCTGCTCAAATGCAATATTGAGAGGCCTTTCGTAGATACCCTATATAAAATATTGCCAGGCCATTTTTCTGCTTTATTTTTAATCATAGCATGAACATATCATATTTTTATCTATTATGTTTAATATCTTGTAAGCCTCACAACATTAAAATTAATGTTTCATAGAAAGTAACTACTTGATTCATTGTCTTCACTGTTAGTTACATCCCTAGTGTTAAAACAGTGCCCAGCACCAAGTACCCAATAAATATTTCTTAACTAATTTATTTAGTCCTTCCCTTCTCACCTGTCCATTTAGCTTATTTTCACTTCCTCCTTTTCTACTGTTTCTTGGTACAGGTCTGTCCTGATTGAGCTTACAGAACCTGTCAAGAAAATGTGCATACTATGCGATAAAAAGATGATGTAGACTGGATCTCAGCAACAAGCTTATGGGATAAGTGCAATGTATTTGTCCAAAATGCTTTATTATATTTTGTTTTCGTGAAATAAACTAACCCTAAACTAACCCAATAACTCTTTTAACTAAGGTTTTGGCTTAAACCTTTGCGTGTTTATTAGTGAGCACAAGTCCACAGGTGTGCTGATTTGAGTAGATTAGATTTCTCTGGATGGGTTAGGTTGACTAATCTCAGCTGGGCTCATTCATGCATCTACAATTAATTTGACGGTTTTCCGGGCTGTGGCTGATCTAAGATGGACTTGCCTTGGAGAGGTCAATAGATGTGCTCTCTCTCATCCTCCAGCAGCCTAGCTAGTGCTTATTCCCATGGTCGTTTCAGGGCTTAATAAAGAGCAGAAGCATTGGCGATAGCAAATCACAAAGCTACCCCAGATTCAAAGATTAAGAAAAGAGTCTCCACTCTTGATAGCAACAGCTATGAAATCATACTGCACTGCAAACAGTGTGCAAATAGCAGGGAGCAGATAATTGAAACTATTTGTGTTACCAATGTTCCAACATTTTCAATATGGAACTACCTTACCCTCATCTCAGTATTCCTGTCAATTTCAGTGATTATTCCACTGCTTACTGAGTAAGCACGTAACTCAAGATATGGGCCAGTTGTATCCCAGACCTTTGATTTAGTGGTTGATCAGGGCTGGGAATATAACCACACAATCAGAATATACCCTGATATTTAACTTGTAGATTGATATGGTTTGGCTGTGTCCCCACCCAAAATCTCACCTTGAATTGTAATCCCCATAACCCACAGGTGTCAAGGAAGAGACCAGGTGAAAGTAATTGAATCACGGGGTCCGTTTCCCCCATGCTGTTCTCATGATAGTGACTGAGTTCTCACGAGATCTGACGGTTTTATAAGTGTTTGGTAGTTCCTCCTTCATTCAGTCTCTTGCCTGCTGCCTTGTGAAGGAAGTTCCTTGCTTCCCCTTTGCCTTCTGCCATGATTGTAAGTTTCCTGAAGCCTCCCCAGCTATGCTGAACTGTGAGTCAATGAAACCTCTTTCCTTTCTAAATTACCCAGTCTTGGGCAGTTCCTTATAGCAGTGTGAAAACAGACTAACACATAGAAAAAATCTCAGAAACATCTTCTTTTAAAAAGCTGAAAATATACATGCAGAAAAAGAGAAAGCTGACAAAAGGAGACATGAGAGATTAAGGGAAAAATAAAGTCCTGACACAGTATTTTAACCCCTGTGTCAGACATCCTGGTGTTAGAAGCAATGTAGATTCCCAGAAGTCACATCTACATTTTAAAATAAATCCTACTCTCTCACAAAGCTGGTTTGAAGTAGGTTAGTGTACGCTTCAAACTGAAGTAGTGCTGACAAACACGTCAGAGATAAACCTATGGGATATATCTGCAAGAAGATGGAGTGTTATAAATTCACTTGAATGTTTCTTGCCTATTGTTGATGTAATACATTAATAAATTGAGTATAATTGACTCAATGCCAGAAGTAAGATTTGTCATGAATTAATAATTTGAGGATTATCTGCCTAGGCATTTCACTAGCATGGAATGTTCACATATAATAGAATTCTTTTTACTCATTAAATTGATAACTTATTCAGAAAATATTTATTAGCAAAAGGTATGGGTTTTGAATGATATGTTTTTTGAATTAAAGAGATAAAATTATCCTCATATAACTTATTTTTTAATATTATTTAAAATCTTGAAATATTTAGCTCTTTCAGAAAAAAAAATTATTTGATGCTTGTTAATCTTAATAGTGTCAATGTTGAAATGGTGAATGTTGAATGATGAATTATTTTAAAAGTTGTTTCAAAAATCCATTCAGCTGTTTTGAGACATGACCAACAGAGTGAGAAAATCTATTTTATTCCTTTTTCAAAAGTTGCCCTTTTCTAATGTCAAGCAACTACAGAATGGATGAACTTTGGAAGTGCCAGTCTTGAAGTGTTTTGCAATTTGTTCTGAGCATGAATCAAGCTGAGCCTTTGAGTGCATTAAAAACAAGGAAGATGAGCTGAACACATCCCTAAAGGGCAAAAATACTGTTAGGTCTGCTTAGCTAGATTTGCATGCCATTTCTTTTATAGTGAAGATTTCCTGGTTTTACTGTACCATGATCTCATGTGCCAATATATCTTTAAATAGTTTATGGTTAGGCCATAATGGACAGAATAATTGGACTAAAGTAATGAAATACTTTTTGACTTGCTACTCAGAAATGAATAAAACTGCTTCCTATGAAAGATAAAAAATATAAGGATATTGTTTTCTGTATCTGTGGTGGTCCATCCAGTTTTGACTATACCACTTTAAAATTAAATCATTCATTTATTCAACCAATGTTTTTTCTGAAAGAAGTAAAACTGATAGTATGATTTTCTTTTTACTAAATTCACAAATGATCCCACCAAAATGGCTAGTGGCTTTAATACTGTTAATATATTATGATTTATGCTAAGTTATTATGACTTTTAGAATATGACTGCCTGTTATGAAAGCACACAGCCATATTTTTTAAAGACACATGCATGTCAGTGCCCACATATTAAAGCCACAGCATGGTCCTGGGATGCTTGCAAGTAGACAGGTTATTGGGAGAAAAATACAGTGGAGTAAAATGGAAGAGTGTTGGAAGTAGAGGAATAGAAAGATCTAGCTGGAAAGATATCAACTCCTATTTTGCTTCCCTTCTCTTTGCCTTCATTAGTGCCTGATTACTTACATTTGAAAACTGAAATTCACCTTCATTTCTGAGACAGTATTAATACAAACAATCAACAGCTAGAGTACATCTACTTTTTTTCTCTCTCTCTCTCTTTCTAATTCTGGGCGTTATTCCCCCCTCCCCCCCAATTTCATGTGATTCTAGTGACTTTGTCAGAGATGAGGCCGTGCATTTCCCACCCTGTACACTGTCCACTCTGCAAACAGAGACTGGTTCACAGCTGAGTACATGGTTCAAAAAGAGCTGGTCATAGCTTTTATAATATTGGCACTGTGAGAGAAACTGGTTACTCTCAAATTAAAATATTTTACGTAACATTAATGGAATGTGTTTTATATGTCAAAACCTATTCCAAGTGGTTTCTGGGAAAGAAATGCTCTAATTTTCATGATTTTACAATCGTTGATATTCTTATCACCTTCATTTTATAGATAAAACCTGAGGTTATAATGTATCAAGTTGTTTGCCCAAGGTTATATGACTAGAAAGTTGCAGGGCTAGTGTTCTAAACAATACTGGTTTAAGTTGCTTTCTCTTAACCACCTTAGGATATTATTTCCCTTCTGAAATTATAAATTAAAGGTACAATGTAAGTCTAAACCTATTAGGGCTCTTGCTTGAAAGCCAACAGAAGAAAAGCACAGAAAATAGTAATAATAGGAATAATAGTAATAGTAGCAACAACAACAGAGAAAAAGAGGCAAACTCACAATGACATTATTGAGCACATATCTATTCAGTCTTAAAATGAATCACAGCACTTCCTGCTTTCATCCTTTTCCATCCTCCAAAAATATAGACAAAACAATTATTGTCCTATGCTAGCCAAGATTCTTCGCTGCCATGTTCTGATAACCTGATGATATACTGAAATGACTATTTTGAAAATTAAAAATGAGGAAAATGGCTATCTTTCCTGAGAATAGCTTCTGGTGTTCAGTTGTTTAATTTCCCTTATTTGTCCATTCTAAGGGCCCAAGATTATCATGGATTTTAATAATTCATATCTGTGATTAAATTCAGTTAAGTCTGAGGGAGGTAGAGCATCTCTTTAAATATCAGAAAATACCACTTAGTGAAGGACAACCATTTATGGATGCTTTCATGCTCCATGGCCAGCAGCACTTAGGCTTTCTTGTGCTTTTTATAATAATCCTAGCACTTTGAGAGGCCGAGGCAGGTGGATCACCTGAGGTCTGGAGGCCGAGAACAGCCTGGCCAACATAGCAAAACCCCATCTCTACTAAAACTACAAATATTAGCTGGGCATGGTGGCACATGCCTGTAATCCCAGCTACTTGGGAGGCTGAGGCAGGAGAATTGCTTGAACCCAGGAGGCGGAGGTTGCAGTGAGCCGAGATGGTGCCGCTGCACTTCAGCCTGGGTGACAGAGTGAGACTCCATCTCAAAACACACACACACACACACACACACACAAATGGAACTCTCTGTCCTTTTCTATTTCAGCACACTAAAAGAGTCACTTTGCAAAAAGCAGCAGAGAACTGAAGCTCAAGATTGCCACATGAAAAGTTGTCCTTGTACACATGTTCTGTACCCCCTTCTCCACTTCACTCCAGGCCTTATTCATGCCCTCATTCTGAGCCAGCTATTCAGGTCTCTGTTTTGGTAGTAATTATAGAAAGGTGTTTCAGAGTTTTCAGTAAAGTTCTTTTCTACCGAAAGGAAGACAAAATATGTCATTCTTTTCACACCCTATTTCTTGTAGCATCTAAATAGAAGTACCTAAACAGGACAAGCCAACGAAATGTTAAAAAAGCAATAAACTGACGCTCAGCACCCACTAACACACGAATGCTTCTTTTCGCTTAGCTGGCAAAACCTTTGAAACACAAAGCGAGTGACCAAACGTGATTATTTCCTTTGTCCAGAAAGAGAATCTGCTGTTTATTCTTCAGCTTTTCCTGAAGCTCTGAAGGAACCATGACTTTCTTTACATGCAACTCTATTGACTCCTCAGGACCTGTACCTGAATATCTAACATCAAATAACTTTGGCCTTTAGAACTTATTTTCAAAGCCCTTTCTATTTTGCTCTTGTAAAGCTTCTTCCAGTGTAGATCCACACAAAACATGACCCTTCTAAAACGTCTCTGGTTCTCTGTATTACTTCCGTTACCAGTTGAGGATGAAGTTTACATTATCAGTGTGATTCATTGGTCTGAAACATTGTGGTTTCCTTCGAAAGAAGAATTATTTTAGTACTCAGTTATAAATAAATATATTGCCATCTATATTTTTATTGTGAAGTATTTCAAGCTTTATAAAGAAAGGAGTTCTTAATCTTTTACTGAAAGTTGTTTCTTAAAGGAATTTTTTTCCCTCAATTTAGTTTCTGTAGACTTTGGTTTGATTCTTTATTAATCTTTAGGGTTTAAAAACACCACTGTCTTTAACTAGAAGAATAGTAAGTATAACCAACTAAATATGTGGAATAAGTACATATCTTTTAAAATAAAATACTAATTTCGTTCCGTTTCTTTCTTGTGGGAGGTAGCTGCCTTACTCTTATGTAAACTGGTGCGCTGACTGAATCTAGGATTGAATCTAGCTCTTGTTTTAAACTCCCATTTCCTTAAATAATCATTAGGAACTCTGTTGGCAATTACCAGAAGTTGATGCAAAAGTTTTTAATTGAGTGAGTCACACATATATTTACACTGCAATCTGAAACACCATCTCTGTTGACTGTATACTTTGCTCCAACTCCCATATCCAATTACTCACCAGTCCTGTCTATTATGTCTGTAAAATATCATGAGTCCATCCCATGAGGTCTAGTACAGACATTTATCAACGCATATCTGAATTATTAAAATAACTTTCTATGTGATACACATCCATTCCCATTTTTTAACTAACCCCCACCCTCTACCCTCTGCCTACACACACACGCAGCAGAAAGGGACTGAATTCTGGGGAACAAGAAACAAACTGTCCACTACAAATATAACAATCTATTAATACCAAGGATTATGTTTTTTTTCCAAAACGATATTTCTGAAGCCAAGAAGCATCTGGCTTTAGAAGATATTGGACTTGTTTCCCTTAATAAATAAATATATTCATATGAATATATGGATATTATAATACAAACAACAATACTCTATTTATCATTCTGTAGTGAGCTAAGAAAGGTCATTATAAATATTTGTAGTTAGGTTCCCTTCCAAGAGGTTCTAAGTAAAATAACCAAAGATTGTACCTAAATGTCTGTTTCAGTGTTGCTAGATAATTTATGAGCTCTAGAGAGCATTTTTATTACAATAACTTAGATGATATGCTGTTGCCATGCATCATGCCACAGTGAGAAAAGGTTCTGACAGTGCATGTTCTTGTCTTATCCCCACCTTTAGAGAAAAGGCAATGTTTATCATTAGCTGTGATGCTAGCTGTAGGTTTATCAAAGATGACCTTAATGAGTTTAAGGAAGTTCCCTTCCATTTCCAGTTTGCTGAGAGTTTGTCATAAAAAACTACAGATAAGCCTCAGAGATATTGTGGATTCTGCGCCAGACTATTGCAATAAAGGGAATAACCCCATAAAGAAAGTTACATGAACTTTTTGATTTTCTGCTGCATGTAAGTCATGGTTGCACTATATTGTAGTCTGCTAAGTGTGCAATAGTATTATGTATAAAAAAATGTACATATTGTCACAGTTCTTACAAGATAAGTTTTAGTTCTGAAAACTAAAATTAAAAAATACTTCATTGATAACACATGATAGCATCAGCCTTAACTAAGAAATACTTAATTGCTAAAATATGATGGCAATCATCTGAGCCTTCAGTGAATATTGTGTGTGTGTGTGTGTGTGTGTGTGTGTGTGTGTGTGTGGTGTGTGTTTGGTTGAGTGGGGTCTTACCATAATGTTGATGGCTACTAATTGAACAGGGTGGGGGTTGCTGAAGGTTATAGTTGTGCAAATTTCTGAAAATAAGACAACAATGGAGTTTTCTGCATCAATTGACTCTTCCTTTCCCAAAATATTCCTCTGTAACATACAATGCTATTTAGCATTTTACCCAGTGGAACTTTTTTTCAAAATTGGGGTCAATTCTTTCAAACCTTACTGCTTCTTTATCGAGTAGGTTTCTGTAAGATTCTAAATTTTTCATTGACATTTCAACAATGTTCACATTATCTTCTTCAGAAACAGATTCCATCTCAAGAAACCACTTTCTTTGATCAGTCATAACAAGTAAATCCTCATTCATTCAAGTTTTATTATGAGATTGCAGTCATTCAGTCATATCTTCAGAATACACTTCTAATTTTATTTCTCTTGTTTTTTTTTTTTTCTACCACATCTGCAGTTACTTCCTCCACTGAAGTCTTAAGCTCCTCAAAGTAATCTATAAGGATTAACATAAACTTCTTCCTTCCAATCTCCTGTTGAAATATATATTTTGACATCCTCAAATGAATCATTAATTTTTCTAATGGCATTCAGAATGGTGAATACTTTCCAGAAGTTTTCAATTTACTTTCTTCAGTTCTATTAGAGGAGTCACTATCTATGGCTGCCATAGCCTTATGGAAATGTCTTTCTTAAACAATAAGATTTTAAGTCAAAATTACTCCTTGATCCATGGGCTACAGAATGGATGTTGTATAAGCAGGCATGAAAACATTAATCTCTTTTTGCATCTTCGTCAGATCACTTGTGTGACCAGGTGCATTGTCAATGAGCAGTAAGATTTTTGAAAGGAATCCTTTTTTTTTCTTTTCCTGAGTAGTAGATCTCAACAATGGACCTAAAATATTCCATGAATCATGTTATAATCTCCTAGGCTGTCATCCAGGCTTTGTTGTTCCATTTGTAGAGCACAGTCAAAGTAGATTTAGAATAACTCTTAAGGACCCTAGGATTTTCATAATGGTAAATGAGCATTGACTTCAACTTAAAAGTCACCAGCTGCATTATCACCTAGCTCTTGCTAGAGTAGCCTGTTTAAACCATTAAAGCCAAACTTTCACTTCTCTCAGCTATAAAAGTCCTAGAGGGCATCTTCTTCTGATATGAGACTGTTTCATCTTCACTGAAAATCTGTTGTTTAGTATAGCTCCTTTCATCAGTTATCTTAGCTAGATCTTCTGGATGACTTGCTGCAGCTTCTATATTAGCACTTGCTGCTTCACTTTATACTTTTGTGTTATAGAGATAGCTTTTTTCTTTAAACCTTAAGAACCAACTTCTGCTGGCTTCAAACTTTTCTTCTGTAACTTCCTCATCTCTCTCAGCCTTCATAGAATTGAAGAGAGTTAGGGTGTTGCTCTGGATTAGGCTTTGGGTTAAGGGAATGTTGTGACTGGTTTGATCTTTTATCCAGACCATTACAACTTTCTCCATGTCAACAATACGATGGTTTTGCTTTCTTATCATTTCTGTGCTCACTGGAATAGCACTTTTAGATTTCTTCAACAACATTTCCTTTGCATTAACAACTTGGCTGTTTGATTCCAAGCGGCCTAGCTTTTGACCTATCTCAGCTTTTGACATACTTTTTTTACTAAACTTAATCATTTCTATATTTTGATTCACAGTGAGAGATACGTGACTCTTCCTTTCACTTGAAGACTTACAGGTCATTGTAGGGTTATTGCTTGCCTTAATTTCAGTATTGTTCTCTACTAGGAAATAGGGAAATCAGGAAATGGGGAAATGACTTGTTGGTAAGGCAGTCAGAACACACACAACATTATTAAGTTCACCATCTTCTCTGGATGTAGTTTGTGGTGCCCCCAAACAATTGCAATAGTGACATCAAAGATCACTGTCCAGAGATCACCATAATAGATATAATAATAATAATAATAATAATAATAATAATAATAATAATAATAATAATAAAATTTGAAATATCACAAGAATTACCAAAATGTGACACAGAGACAGATATTGAGCACATGCTACTGGAAAAAATGGTGCTGATAGGCTTGCTCAATTAGGATTGCCACAAACCTTCAATTTGTAATAAAAATATTGGCAAAGGTCAATAAAGCATAGTGTAATAAAATAAGATATGCCTGTGTTGACTTTTATCAAATGGTTTTTCTCTAGTGAGAAAATCATTTTTTTATCACTTTTATATGACATTGTGGAATCAATTGTATTGTAGTTATGCAGTAGATTGAAACAGTGAAATGTCGTACATGATATACATAAAAAATAACAGACCAATTGAGCCATTTGGCAATTATTTAATAACACGTCCTCCAAAGTGGGGAGTTTAAAACAGCTATCATTTATTACAGTCTAAGAGTCTGTGAAACAGTTATGTTTGGCTGATCAAAGCAAGGCATGCCTGGTCATGGGGAAAAATCTCTGCTTCTCACTGCACTTTTGTGGATTGGTTGGGGCAGCTTTGCTCTTTATATTCCTCATCCTTCTCTTGACACCTGCAGGCTAGCTTATGGACCACAGAACTGGTGCTCCATCTCTTTCTATCTCATGCTAGCAAAGTCACTTCTGGGCCAAATTAGGTGGCAAAGAAATATATTTTGTCTTGGTGAAGAAACTCTAAAGTTACATGACTTCTTCTATAGGAAGGGATAAATAAATGCAACAAATAATGCAGTCTACCATCTGAAACAAATATAGGTAAATGGTAATAATTTTTAAAATTATAGATATCCATTATACTATTCTAAATTTTTATTTTTAAATTTTAATAATAAAAAATTAAAAAAACAGTTGGACAGAGAATGTCCAAGAAGGCTACATATCTGTAATAGAAGAGACATTTTTTTTTTTTAGAAATTAACAAGGGAGCTATCTGAAGTAGAAATGGCAAAGGATATAAACAGAAAATTTGTAATATCATATCTAAATTAACAATAAATGTCAATATCACAAGTAGCCCCCAAAGTGGAAATTAATATGAAGACAAATAACACAAAAATGTTTTTAAAAGGTTAAATATATCCAGTGGTAGTGATTCTTGAAAAAATATTTTCATACATTTCATGTGGCTGCATGTATTTTTATGTATAAATTGAAGACATAAATTGAAAATTGACCTAGACATGTTTGATAATCAATCACATAAAAATATCACATCAGTAAATGCTTGCTAAAGCAGTTAGTAAAAGAAAAAGGGTTACATCCTTCACCTGATACCTGGTTGAATATAGCATCATGTAGCCACTAAAGAAAGAATTCATTCCCTACCCAGCTGATAGGAAGAGAATTCCACAGTGCATTCTGAACTGAAGAAGCCAAGCTGCAAGTATGTGTAGATAATATGACCTTATAATTTCTAATGAGCAATGACAAATAATAGATATGTATAATGTTTATAATTACAGGAAAACTTATTGAAAGACACCTACCAGGTTACTATACTTGAGTGTGGAAGAGTGAAGAGTGTGGAAATGGGGAACATGGGTCATAATAGAAATGACACCTCTGATAAATTGTCATGTATTAATATTATTTAAATTTCTATGTATGTATAATAGGATGAAGAGTCGGGTCTTCCCTGTAGTCTCAGGATTCTGGGCTTCTGCCTGAAAGCTAAAAATAATGGATTATTAAAACTTCTTATAAAGAGTATCCACACACACTTACATAGGATTAAGTTTGTCTAAACTGGCCTGGGGATTGTCACCCAATATCCTACAAAAGAGAAATCCAAAGTCCATTTATTAGGAATGAGGATTTGAGGGGAAAATTTGTAAGAACAGATAGCACTAGGGACATTCTTTTCCTTCTCTAGACCACAATTAAAGAAATCAGACTCCAAGGATACTCCTCAGAAAAATGGAAGGTTCTGAAATGTTCTCCTCTGATTGATTGTTTGTGGAGCAGGAGCTTGAGAGATTTATTGGTAGAACATGACACAGGACCCTGGGTTTTGGAGTGCAGTGACTCAGGTCTCACTTTCAAAGAAATCTGAAAGTGGGAACTTCCTCTAACAGACGTGACAAGAGGAACACTCTTGGGCGAAAACTTCTCTTCTACTTGATGGTGGGAATAACCTGACCTTCCTGCATAGCAGGTTTTGAAAGGACTTTGTTGGAAAGAAATCTTAGTTCAAGGAATCTGTGAGGAGTTTTATCGCCAGAGGGCCCATTGTAAGAAGTCAGGAAAGCCTACTGTCTATGCCAGCCAAATGCTACAGTGGAGCATTAAATGCAGGTGAAGAATCTGTAGACTGGCTTTCTATGAGAGAGAAAAGAGAGGCAGAGAAAAATCCTGTTTGAATATGTAGACACTTAGTTGGGAGAAGTTATTGGCAGCCTATAAAGATTAACAGATAGCACCAGCTAATTGAGAGACTATTTATTTATTTTATTATACATTTATTTATTCATTCTAATCAGTTGTGGGAGAGAAGAAAGAAAAAAAAATCACACACCTGGGCTGGGGAAAAAAAGAGAACTCTTACACTGAATGGAAGATTAAAATTTTTACTTAGCTTAGACTAGACATTTTCATTGCCTGAAAGTGACTCTTAAGCTCTGAGATCCGACTACATTGTTGCTAAGAGGCAGAGAACTGAGAACCTTCAGAGTGTTTTAAAAGTTCCTTCATGAGTGGAAAATAAAACTGTTTCCTGATTTTTACGCTATTGAGTTCAGCACATCGTTATAAAACCAGGCTGTTTGGGAGTTTATACATCCCTTCACATACCTACACACAGAGGTAAATAAAAGATTGGTCACTAAAATATTAATGTTATCTCAAAGGAATGGGATTTCAGGCATTTTAAAAATGAAAGCACAATTTTATTCAGTGGAAATCACAAGTTAGAGTTAGAGATTGGTCCTCATCTTTCTTTTAAAGCAAATGTATTCTCCTAAGGCTTATTCCTAACTGCAAGTAACCAGACACCAGCCAAAACTCTCTCCCAACACACATACACATACATATGCACATACACAAGAATACAAAAAGAATGTCCTCAAAACACTTCAATACGAAGTTTCTGAGACTTTCTCTGCACAGACACAATTTGTGTGGCTCATTAAAGTATAAGTCTCAATCAAAAAATATATAAACCCTTAAGTATTCAAATATGCAGCACAATCAAAGAAGCACACAGCTGATTGTTAAAATATGCAGCCTGTTGAGTAAATCCCATTAAAGCGAACTTCAGAGACTAAAATATTCTTAAAAATTAGTAAAATATGTTATTCAGTTGTCAAGTATATTCAAATATTTCAAAAGATACAAGAAGTTGTTCTGAGAAAAGACAAAACATTCAAACTAATGGTGAAAAATCCTGCAACAGGTCTATGGGAATGGGTTCTAGTGAGATGAGCATGGGGAGCGGGAGCAGAAATAAAAGATCTGGTCCCTTATATCGCAGATCTTTCAGAAATTTCAGAAAACCAGAACGTGGTATGCTGAATGTCAAATGGTGAGATTAGTTCTTCATTCCCTGGAGAAATGGCATCTTCGTCTACTGGAGAAGATATAAAGAGCCTAGGGCATTGCAACTAAGGCAGAGAAGGAGAGGCATTTTTGTAAAATTGGCAGAAATTGCCTTTTTATCTTCCAAGAAAATGTTGTGAGGCAAAACTGTCAATTTAGCACAGCTTTGCTTTAAAACCATTTCCTTATTTTGTGCATTAATTTTTAAAACTTTTTTTCACCCACAAAGAATAAAACTGCCACTTTGAAATATTGTGGCTGATTCTTATATTATGCAGCTTGATTATATTACATTAGTCAACTCATGCATCTTTATTTAATATAAGAAGGAACGTCTAAAAATATTTATATACTCTCTTTTGGTGAACTCCACATGTGATGGGAAGGGATATGGCTGACTTCACATATGCAGGCACTGTGCAGCCTTTCCATAAATGTGCAGATGGTTAGTTGATAATATCAAGGAGCTTTTTTGCACAGATGGGGGCATAAAAATGATTAGTGGAAATTACACAGGAAGATTCATTCAGATTATGGCAGTGTAACAGTGTAAGAATATTGGCTTATATTTGTGAGCTGAAATAGGGCATGCAAATTGGCCTATCAAAAAAACTGTAATCAATTCAAGAATCAGTACCCAGAAGTCCTATAACATATTAAACCTATGGTCATTTTAGAAATATTCAGAAGGATACAATTTAGCTTTCTTTTTACTCAGACTGTTGCTTATGCAACTTTTAATGACTATATAAAGCCTAGCATCACATTTATGTAAAAGGAACAAACAACAAACAAACAAACAAAACAAACGTTACAGATACCTCTATGAGTGTATCCTCTCATAGAGAGACATACCTGATTTTCCTCTCATCCAGACATATCTGATTTTCAGTTGCATTTTAGAAAGTAAATGTGTTGATTTACCAAGTGCATTTGTTATCTACTCCTGGGATTTTAGTTCAAAATTATTTAAACACGTAGAGAAAATAGAACATTTATTTTACATAGGAAGAATCACTATTTAAAAACTTGAAAAGATGACTCAATTACACTTGTAAAATATTTCTTAAATGCAAAGGTGTATGGAATTCATCTCTAAAATTATGAGTATGTGTATTTTTTAAGAAAAATTAGATCAATTTTTAGCCTCAAGGTAAATGCAAGTTGACTTTGCTATTTCTTAGGCTATTAATCCATATTTTATCAAAACTATTTTATAGCTAGAGCTTTAATTTATTCTCACTGTGCTTTATGGCATTATAATGAAGTGTTTTTGAGAGCTTGTAAAGCAGTCTTTCAAAAGGCAATCCAAAAACAAGCTAGACATATATAATGTAAAAATAGCCCATTCACAATGGCAACAAAAGCATATTATATCTATATACAGACTTACAGGAAATATTCAAACCATACCTAAAGAAAACTATAACTTTCTCTATAAAACACAAAAGAAGTTTTGACAATATAGACATACGTTTTAAAGAGGAAGACAAAATAATATGCCAAATTTCTCTAAATATATCTCTACACCCAATGCAGCAATGCAATTCCAAATACAACTCTAATAGGATTATTTGAAACTCGATTAAGTGGTTCAAAAAATCAGCCACAAGAATATATAATCAAGAGGTTGTAAGCAACATCTTAACAAAGTTGGGCTGGAACATGTTCTTTCAGAATTTCACATGTATTCAGAAACTCTAGTAAAAAATAAGTATAAAACTGATGAAAAAAATGAACACATTAGGCTGTGTATAGTTATATGTATAGTATGTGGCTCATGCTCGTAATTGAAGCACTTTGGGAGGCCGAAGCTGGTGGATTGCTTGAGCCCACGAATTTGAGATCAGCCCAGGCAACAAAGTGAGACCCCACCTCTATAAAAAAATACAAAAATTAGCCAGGCACGGTGGCACATGCCTGTAGTCCCCAGCTACTCAGGAGGTTGTGAGGTGTGAGGATGGCTTCAGCATAGAAGTTTGAGGCTGCAGTGAGCCATGATCATGTCACTGCACTCCAGCCTGAGTGACAGAGTGAGCCCCTATCTCAAATACATACATACATACATACATACACACATTAAATAAATAAGTAAAACTTAAAGTCACATTAACTTATGGACCACAGTAAAGAATCAGTGAATAAATGTAAATGAATATGAAAGTTAGTATGTAGTAAAGTTTGGAAAAGGGGAATCACACATAAAATAAGTTTTCTTAAAGGAAGAAAAAAATGTTTGATTCACTCTGTATTCATTTCACATTTTATTTCTTAAATATCTACTACATACCAAAACCTACTCGATTTGCTAGAGACAGAAAAATAAAAAAAACAAGATCCAAACTCTTATAGAGCTTAAAATCTGGTAGGGGAGGAGAGACAATAAATAACAAATAAATATATGGCATGTTAGGTATGCTAACATTGTTTCAATGATATGAAACAAGGATAAGGGAGGCAAAGTGTGACTGCAGAGTGGGGTTGTTATTTGATAGAGGGTAACCAAAGAATTTATTCTCCCAATTAACATGTATGCAAACTAATGAGTGTTGTCTAAAAGATTGGCAAAGATAAGAAAAAGAGACATTAGCCTAAGGATATAGGGAAAGAGGTAGTTCAGTGTGTTGATGGTGAAAGCGTAGATTAATGTTGTTTTTCTGCTTTGCATTTTGGTCTATATGTATAAAATTTATTTTCTCATTAAGGAGATAAAGAAGTAACAACGATTCATACTGAAGTACTTTTTATAGTCACATAAAAAGAAAGTTCCTTCGAATTTACTAACAGGTAGTGGTAAAATAAAATTATGGAATACTCAAACAAGAAGGTATTGTATACCCATGGAAAAATAGATCAAATTCTTTGTTTAATGAAAAATCATTATGCAATTGGAAGTACATTCTAACTTCATGAATATAGCATTATATATCAGTATTTCTCCCTCCCATATACATAAAATTCTGGAAGGTCATTCAACAAATATTTTACCATAGATTATCTAAGAGAGATAGGATTTTATGTGGTTTTTAATTTCTTTATTTTTTATTGCTAGAGTTAAAGTAAGCATATATAATTATTATAATGGCACATAAAGTAATTTTTCTGTTTTAAAACACTTTGTATAAAAGTTCATTCTTTTCCAAGGGCACAAAATTTCACCTAGGAGAAGTAAGGTCAAGAGAGTTATGTCATGTTAACTACAGTTAGTAACAATATATTCTACACTTGAAAATTGCTAAGAGAGTAAATTATAAGTGTTCTCACCATAAAAAAAAATACACGTATGTGAGGTAATGCATATATTCAATAACTTGATTTGGCCATTCCACAATGTATACATACATCAAAACATCATGCTGCACACCATAAATATGTAACTTTTGCTAGCCAACTAAAATTTAATTTTTAAAAGTGAAAATTCTATAATAGTTACAAGGAAGCTACTATACTGTTCATATAACTTAATGTAATGTTTTAAATAAATTTGAAGCAGAAACTTAATGTGTAGTAGAGGGGTGAACTGATAGTAATGCTCTATTTTGCACATGGCACAAAAAATGGTCACTGGCAAAGTTATATACTCAAGGTATACATTGCCATTTTCTCTCCAGGTGACCTTAAGATAAATAGGAAGAAAGGAAGATCTTTAAAGGCCATGAAACTGCAGATATTCAAGTCAGTATAAGACAATCTATAAAGAATAGCAATAATGTGAATAAATAAATAAAATAGGTTAAACGAAGGGATCTCTTTTCCTTTAAATTCCTTCCCCTCCCTCCTTCCATCTCCTTGCTTGAATAGGCAGGTATTGAATTAATAAATAGTAATCCCCTGAAAGAAGACTTTGCTGAGTTGTTACTGAAAAAAACAGAGGTAATAAATGTTTCTATCAATGAAACAAGAAAGAGAAAAGAAAAAGATAACTGTTGATGTTTGGTGCAATTAAATAAATATTTTGATTTCTATTTTAAAATTCTGTAAAATATTAGTTTGTATGCAGCCTTAAATGATGTTAAACAATACTAATTAATGCCTATCCTTCCAGGGGATTATACACTATTATAAGAATCATCAAATGGAAAACTGCACTTTCTATTTTTATGATTGCTGTAACAAAAGGTATTCTGTTTATTCAAAATACAGGAATTTATAATCCCTCAGATCTGCCTCTCTGCATTTCTCTCTAAATGGATATTTCAACAACTTAGAAGGTCTGCCAAGTCAGAAAGTCAAACATCATCTTTAATTCCTTTCTATCTCTTAGCCCAATGCTATGTCTATCACAAAATATATAACTTATCTTTTTCTTTTTTTTTTTTTTTTTGAAAAAAATCCTTACTGTCACTACCTTAGTTCAGGTTTATTTGATTTATCACCAAGATTACTGCCAAAACCTCAAAACATTTTCTCCTGCTTTCCTCCAGTTTTGTTTTCTGCAATCTGTTCAAAACTTTGTTGGCAGTGGTCTTAAGCATAAATTGGATTGTTTCACTTTAGTGCCTAGAAACACTGAATGGCATCTCCTTTGATTACAGGATAAAATCTAAGAAGTGTAGATGACCTGTCTTCTACCCACTCTCCTACTCTCACTCCATAACCCTATATAGGCATATCTAATCATACTAAGATATTTGTAATTACTTGAGCATGTCTAGGCTGCTGTGCTTTTATAGGGAATGTTTTCACTGGCACACATTTCCTTGTTTCAACTTCTCACTAACACAACTGCTGTTCATTTGTTTCATTTAAATAAAGTTAGCATTTATCAGTCTTTTAAAACCCAATTTCTATATGACTGGCTCTGAGAAATTTTCTGTGTAATCCAGTGTGAGATACACACTCTCACAGCATGTGTACATAAAATCTGCATCACAATTCAGATCACATTGTAAACAATTGTACATTGATTTGTCATTTTCTTCTATTTAGAGTTTTTGATGAAATGGAATTTTTTAAGTCTTCATATTTCCTAAATCCAACACAGTGACAAGAATCAATAAATGTTTGTTTAATGTAAAATAGGGAGATAACACAATTTATTTATTCAAATCTATCAAACCTCATCAAATGCCTACACTTAGGCCATAGGGAGAGTTTATGTCTCTTGTATTTTTCTTAATTTTTTTGGTAGGAATTCATAGCACATTTTATATTGTGTGTCTGACACAACATAACTTTATTTTTCTAAGATCATACACTAACAACTAGCTTTTAAAGGAAGTTTACAAATAAATGTTATCCTTATACAGTGATCCCTATAAAATTCTATGGACCTGAACATTTATTGATTCAGCAGATGCACATTTGATATGTACTATGTGCCAGGTACTCTAGTAGAGTACATAGAAAATACATAAAATGCCCATTCTCTATCCTCATGGAACTGTTGATCTTAATTTTCCTTGTGGGACAAAACCAGCCAACCAACAAACAATGTAATAAACCTTTGATAAAGTCAATGTAATAAACCTTTGATAAAGTCTCTTTCTTGAATAGAAAGAGAAGTATGTAAAAAGCAAGTAAACTTGCCTTTCACTTATGATATTTAGGTCTCTTAAGAAGCTAGGTTACTATTATGCTTTTCATGCTATCTTGTAACTTGGAATCATTTATGATTGTCACAGAGGTTTATCCCAGTAAAATAACTGCAATTTAGGAAAGGGGCTGGAGTGAGATTTAGCATGGTCTTGATGGGAAATGGGATAGGCAGGCAGATAGCAGGGAGAACAACTCTTTAGCAAAGACATACATGTGGCAAAGTGAAACAAGGAAGAGATCCACTGAACTTGAGTAGAGATTTGATGTAGCAGAAGAATAAGCTTAGCTCGGTAAGGGTGGGGCTAGTTAGATTGGGCAGTTAAGGAGCTTGGAATTTATCTTGTAAGCAGCTGTGTCAAGTGTCTTGTTTTTGCTTCTGCAAGTAACAATGTTTTAGAAAGATTGATCTGTAGGGAATTACAGGATGCATTGCAAAGTAGAAAAACTTGCCAAAGTGAAAGAGGAAATAAAGGAATGCATAGAAAGTGTGGTCATGAAATAGAAACTATGAAACACGTAGAAATTTGTACTTAATTTTGCTGAGAGCATACTCGAATATGTGTTTCTTGTTTATTTGACCTTTCTGTTTTTATTATTAAAACCAACATATTCCACCAAGTTGGTTGTTTCAAACCTAGGAAGGCACTTATGTGGTTTAACAAAAGTGTTCATTTTTTTGGAGAATTGATTTGCAGTTTGGAAGACTCAGCTGATATGCACGTCTTTGTCATCTTCTGGAAAGTAATAAGGAGAACAAAAGTGAGTCCATCTTCTTCAGTACTACAAATACAAACTGAAGGATTTTTTTCCTCACAAATCCATTAGCATCAACATTTTATCACTCGATGTCCCAGATGGAGTTGATGTGCGATAGAACTAGAATAAAAGCCAATGAATGTAGGTATGAAAAACAATAGCATGTAAAACAAATGAAATAATAAATAAATGAGTCTTCTGTGAATTGTAGAAACATAGCAAAGAGGGGATTGTAGAAAGCAAGCTGTCATTTTCAATCCAGAATATACTCACATGAGGGGAATGTTCTGTCAGGTTACATAAAGATGGTTTTTCAGACAGGTATACCATTCAGGTGTGAGAAGTGTATCCTGCTGAGTTATTAGGAATAGATTCCTAGCAGGGAATACCTCCTAGTAGTATAGGTAATGATCAATCTGCTATATTATAATAACATAATTTTAATCTAGCCACTGGGCCAGATTCTAGTTAGGCAGATGAGACTGTATATAAGAAAATCTAGGCAATACCATTCAGGACACAGGCATGGGCAAGGACTTCATGTCTAAAACACCAAAAACAACGGCAACAAAAGCAAAAATTGACAAATGGGATCTAATTAAACTACAGAGCTTCTCCACAGCAAAAGAAACTACCATCAGAGTGAACAGGCAACCTACAGAATGGGAGAAAATTGTTGCAATCTACTCATCTGATAAAGGGCTAATATCCAGAACCTACAAAGAACTCAAACAAATTTACAAGAAAAAAGCAAACAACTCCATCAAAAGGGGACAAAAGATATGAACAGACACTTCTCAAAATAAGACATTTAAGCAGTCAACAGATACATGTAAAAATGCTCATCATCACTAGCCATCAGATAAATGCAAATCAATATCATCTCACACCAGTTAGAATGGCAAGCATTAAAAAGTCAGGAAACAACAGGTGCTGGAGAGGATGTGGAGAAATAGGAACATTTTTACACTGTTGGTGGGAGTGTAAACTAGTTCAACCATTGTGGAAGACAGTGTGGCGATTCCTCAAGGATCTAGAACTAGAAATACCATTTGACCCAGCCATCCCATTACTTGGTATATACCCAAAGGATTATAAAGCATGCTGCTATAAAGACACATGCCCACATATGTTTATTGCAGCACTATTCACAATAGCAAAGACTTGGAACCAACCCAAATGTCCATCAATGATAGACTGGATTAAGAAAATGTGACACATATACACCATAGAATACTATGCAGGCATGAAAAAGAATGAGTTCATGTCCTTTATAGGGACATGGATGAAGCTGGAAACCATCATTCTCAGCAAACTATCTCAAGAACAGAAAACCAAACACCACATGTTCTCACTCATACGTGGGAACTGAACAATGAGGACATTTGGACACAGGAAGGGGAACATCACACACTGCGGCCTGTTGTAGGGTGAGGGGAGTGGGGAGGGATAGCATTAGGAGATATACCTAATGTAAATGACGAGTTAATGAGTGCAGCACACCAACATGGCATATGTATACATATGTAACCTGCACATTTTGCATATGTGCTCTAGAACTTAAAGTATAATAAACAAGAAAAAAAAAAAGAATGTCTCCTTTATATACAGCTGTTAGAACAAAAGAAGAAATAATTCCTTATCATTTCCCTGCCAAGTCTCATGTTCATGCCTTTGCTCATGGTTTTCCCTCTCTAGAACGTCCTTTCTACGTTTCTTTTTCTACCTGCTGCATCTTATTTAAAGATTCATGTCAAGTACTACCTTTTGCTATGAATGCTTACCCAACTCACTCTGCTCTATTGTATGATATTTAATTCTTCCTGTTTTAGAAACACATAGGCCTGCAGTCATTATTGTGATGTAAGATTTCAGTGATAAATTTTATTCACATCCCTGTTGGCTTGTGGAATTCTGGAATAATTATAGTTAACATAATTATTAACTATATTCTCAGAACCTAATATGGTACCTAATAAACTACAGGTACTTAATAAATGTGTTTGCAATGTTTTCTCTCCTCTCTACAGTGTTGATAATACACAAAGATGCTGGTACACTCTTTCCCGTGTAGATATGGCACACATAGAATTAATTGTCTAGCTTATTACCATCTAGAAGCAATACACGGAGACACTGTATTTACATTAAAACTAAACAATAATTCACCTCTGTGGGTGAAGTTTGTGCTTGGGAATCCCAATATTAGCATTGCTTCTAGTTCTTTGTGTTTGGAGGATGAAGTGGTTATTTATCTCATGCTCTATAATTCTGATTGAGGCATTATTTCCTTTATTAATGACATAGCATGGACATTCAAACTCTTCCTATTTTTGATAAAGTCTCTCAGAAAACTGACAGATTATCCTGCCTAGATACATATAAATAATTCTCCCTTTGGTTACCAAAATTATTTTTGGTCTCATAGACTGTAATGGAAAACAAATAATAATACAGCATTCCCATCCTAGTAGTTGGAGTATATTTAATTCTTGGTCTGTTTCATACTACTGTGAATATAATGTTTTAAAGATGAGTTTATCATACAGAAAGGTTTATGATTTTAGAATAATGGAAGCTTCATTTTAGAAAGGAATTTGGAGAAATTTTACCCCAAGCATGATTACAAGACAGATATCTCCTTCCTCTTTCTTTGGCATGCCAGAAAAATGCTGCCAAGCCTCTAGAAAACAAGATAGTATTCCACTCTCAGTGATGAAAACTTAATTAGCTTGAAAGAATATTCATTGTTTTATATCATGAGTAAGATAATATATTATTAATGTTATAATGAATGTTTAATGTAGCCCGTCTCCTTCATATCATAGCTATTGAGACATCCAATTTCAACATTTTTTTTTCTTCTCTTGACATGACACAAGAACCCTATGGCTAACACAGTCTAAGAAACTCAAGGAGTGACCCTTGATAGTACAATATATTTTTTTTAATCACCAAAATGCTCATTGTCTGAATCCTCACATGCTGCTTTTAATGTCAACTCTTTCTGGGCTAAATTTAGGCTGCTATGGCACCTCTAATTATTCAATCATCTGGCATTCACATGACCACCTCCATCAGAAATTTACCACCTCAAAGATAAAATTGAGCACCTTAACTTCTCATCAATTTCAGAATTAAAAGGAATAACTCTTTTAACAAGAGCTTGAGAAAAAGGAAACTGAGTTATCTAGGAAACCGAGTTCTTGTTGTCCCCTTGAGAAGGTAAGATAAAATTCCACTTCTTTTTCTTTCCTGATGCATCTATAGCCTAGAGAAAGATTACATTGGCCTAATTTTTCAGTGAGGATAGTTCTAGTTGTTTAAGAACTCTTCCATAGACTGAGTTAAAATTTATCTTCTTGTAGACTTTAATCCTTGCTCTTTAATTCTGTTTCTTGAATTATAATAATTAATAAAATAATTTTATAATGACATATCCTCTAACACTTTGTTTTTGAGATCGTATATTTTAGCCACTTCTGAGTACTCTTAAACGTACCTTCATCTGTATACTTATCCTTTGAGATACTTGCCATTATTTCAACAGTAGAGCTGAGGAAATTGTAACCTGGAAAATTTTAGCAACCTTCACTCAACTAGAAAGTGAGCAAGCCAAGTAAAGTTTCCAAACTTTAACACTCATTTTTTATGAAGAATTACACAGTACTGTGTTGTGCAGGTTTATTGTGCTGTTTGGAGAAGGCTCTTTGGAGGCAGGGCAAAGACCAGCTAATGAAGGGAGTCATACATGGACAGAATATTGTTATACTTTCCTGATAAGAGCTGAAAATTATTTTTCCTCTTTCACGAAAACTTTCCAACTAAAATTTCTAAATACATGTTCCTAGATTGCAGTATCCATTTTTCTCTCAGGTTTTGACCATTAACTTCTATCATTCCATCTACTTATCCAAATACCTTAATCCTACCATTCTTTTGGCCCCCATAAAAAAAAAAAAAAAAAGAAAAAAAACCCTCAGGTTCCTCTGACCGTATGTCTCTGTAGCTATTCAGAGCTCTTTCCATGTCCTCACTACCTTTACAACTCAGTTTAGACGCTGTAGTTCTTTCCGTGCAAATAATCTTCAATAGTCCTTTGCTCCTCTGTCCCTTAGTCCGATTCACCTGTTAAACTTTATCTCTCGACAAATCCAACTGGATAGCTGAATAGTTTTTAAGAAATTTAGTAGAATCTATGAATTTCAAATTGTGTTTCAATACTGCCAGACAATTCTCCTGTGCTTCCTCATTCTCTGAGATGACTACGTCACATCGTTTGCTTATATGAGTATGTCTGACTCTCCTGGCCTCCCACTCTCTGGTTGTTTTGCTTCGTAGTTCCTAGCAAAAATGGAGAGTCAGCTGAGATTCATCTACACCTCTGATAATCAAAGCCAACAATCTTATTCCACATTTTCATGTATTATAATCCTCTCTTCTTGTGTAATAGAAGTGTCCTTGTCCCGGGTAAGACCAATCTTTCCATTTGTGCTATGCATCTCAAATAAGCTTATATTATTATAGCACTATTTTTCTTAGGGTAGTAACAGCTATTGGCAAAATAGATGCCAAAATACAAAAGACAATCACATAATAAGAGTTCAAAAGTCTTTCACATAATAGTTTAAGACCAGAGTTCCTGATTATATATAAAAGGCTTATATTTATGTATCAAAGGCTTTCCTTCATTTAATGATTCAAACAGTAAAGTTCCTTCTAGCTTATAGATTCAGCTTCTCTGGGGTTGTGTCATCAGAATAGAAAGGAGGGCATGGATCATAGCATACATACATATTACCTGAAAGTGAGGCAAATCAGCTTCTCTCACATTCCATGGGTGAGAACTAATGGTATAGCCATACCTGGAGGTGAAGTAGGGAGTGTAGTCTCCATCTCTAGTGGCAGGCAACTAACTATAAGCAAAAACTATGTTTTGAAAGGAAGATCAGAAATTCTGGTGTCCTTTACCATATGAAACCAATACAGGAGATCAGGAGAGTAGAAAGTCTTATTTCAAAATAATGAAAAATAAACCTAGAAGAGTGCTTCTTTTCCTTGAAAGTTTCATAAAGGAGTATGTGGTAAACTGCTTTAAATGCTGTCGAGAATTTGGATGAAATGTAGAAAAGAGACTATTGAAACTAGAAGGATCTAGGTTATCTTTAAAATTAACAAAACTGGTTCCAATGAGTGACTGAGAATATCAAATGATGTGGACTGAGGAAAAAAATAAAGGGATTTGCCTATTTTGCCTATTGTCAATATATACAACACTTTTGAGTATTTTTGCTATATAAAGTGGAGTAAGGAAATGATTCAGTAAGTTGAAGGGTGGCTTAATTAATTTTCAGTAAGTATATAGATATATAAGTAAATGAATAAAGGAAGGTACAAATATAATGTAAATATTATGAATATTTTTGAAATTGCTACAGAACATTCATTCATAGTGTTGCATCCTTACCTCACTGAAATATTTATGACTTTATTGGCTGTTGTTACTTTTTCATAAATAATATTTTTCTTGATTGGAATACTGGCAGCCTGAAGAAACCTGTCTTGGTGGAATGCCACTGCTTTCTTCTCACTTATTCCTTTCAAATAAACAGGTCTTTCACAGATAGGCTTCAACATGAGTTTTAATTACTTGACATTTTCATCCAAATACAATATTTAGCATTATATTTTGGTACAACCTGAAAGTAAGAAATTTAGTTCAAATGAATCACACAGTCTTTAAAAAAAAAAATCTCTTTGAGTAAAAAGGAAAATAAAGTCTAAAAGAGGTTTTGGTACCTTTCTATATGTATTTTAAGAAAAACAAGATGCCTATTTTATATTCTCAATATTTACAAGAATTCCTGCATTATTTGACTCATAGTAGGATAGATCACATAGTAATATTTTCTATTGCCAATTTCTCCCAAATACTACACTCTCCAATGTAACTTCTTGGGATTCAGGGCAAGTACACTTCTAAATATCTCAGGACCATGTTGTCAACTCCAGCTTATTCTTAGATTATTTCTTTTTGTCAGATGCCCCAGGTTCTGAGCAAGAAGCCATGCAACTGAGAGCGTACTGAGAATATGCACTGGTTACTGCTCCTACCAGCACCTCCATATGAGGCTGCACAGTTTGTGCATTGTAAAGAGAAGCCTATCCCTGGGAGTGAGAGGCTAAAATCCAGCTTACTCTTTGCTCATTAATCCATGTTCACTACTACAAGGCTGTATCACCTTAAGCAAGGGGCATCTTTTTCTCATTTGTTCACATACAGGAGACTTCCATTTATAACTCATACAAAATTGCTATGTGGATTGGTGGTGGCTCTGATACCCACTTTTCTGGAAACAGTCCAGACCATACAAATATGTAACAGGTGTGTGAAGAGCTGTCTTTACCCACAGCCTGCTTCTTTTACTGTCTTTTGCTTCTCATTTCATAATCTAGGAGTTAGCACACATTGATATTCTACTATGTTTACTTTCCTAGAAATCTTATATATATTTTTATTTCATATTGCCTAAAACAGGCCTTCAATACAAGTACAGTTACTTTCATTTTAAAGAAGAGTAAATTGAGATTCAGAAAGCTTCATAAACTCAACATATACTTAACAAATAGCAGAAACAGTTTTTGAGCCCATAATCCTGAAGCCAAAGCTCATTTCCTTTTCAATATGCATTTTAATATTTGTCCAACTGGCTACAGAAATGCTTTTCATTGGTGAAATATTTAAATATGTTCTTTGAAATATGTCAATCATGCTAAAGCCTCACAATAACATCACAAGCAGAGAAGGCAGGTATTAACACCTTAATTCCATAGAGAATGTTGAAGCTTAGAAAGATGAAATGACTTACCTTTGACCACAGCCTCTAATTGGTAAAAATAGAGTAAGTCCATATGTTCAGATTCATTTTGTCTCACTCTGTCCCTCTTGACTATATATATCTTATTGAATAAATTATTTAAATTATATATAAGATGAAAAAATGCCTTTGACATTTTTTATTTCTAGCCAAGACAGTATAACTAGACCAATTTAACCTCCTGCTTGAAACAACTTAAAAACTGGACCAGGCCGGGCGCGGTGGCTCAAGCCTGTAATCCCAGCACTGTGGGAGGCCGAGACGGGCGGATCACGAGGTCAGCAGATCGAGACCATCCTGGCTAACACAGTGAAACCCCGTCTCTACTAAAAAAATACAAAAAACTAGCCGGGCGTAGTGGCGGGCGCCTGAAGTCCCAGCTACTCGGGAGGCTGAGGCAGGAGAATGGCGTAAACCCGGGAGGCGGAGCTTGCAGTGAGCTGAGATCCGGCCACTGCACTCCAGCCTGGGCGACAAAGCGAGACTCCGTCTCAAAACAACAACAACAACAACAACAACAACAACAAAACTGGACCAAATATATATAAAAATAATCTTTAAGAGATCAAGCTACAAAGGGTAGTTAATCCTGAGAGACAGAAAACAGATAATATGAGTTCTTCAGTTTCCCCAGCTCACTGTCTTGAGAGAATTTCCATACTGCTGCCCAAAGACAGGAAACCCAGACAGAGTTTAACTATCAGCCTGAATCGAGGAGACGGAACAAGGAGTCTGGAAGGTGAAGGTGCTTAGAGTTTACAGGGTACACTGAAGATCTTCAGTGGGTCTCCTCCAGTCTCCAACCAAACATTGATCAGTGCATGCATATAAGGAGGCTACTATAGGATGAGAAAGAACCAATAGGAGAGAAGAAATAATCCCTAAATTTATATAGGGCTAGAAATATTTCATTTTTTCACGAGTCAGAATGGAAGATTTTATAATGTGTGGAGTATTGGTTAGAATTCTGAGAAAGGTTTTGCCTCAGTAGGAGTGAGAGGGATGAAGGAATAATTAGACCTAGACTAAATTCTGCCTGGTTCCACCTAAGAAAGGTTAATATTTGGGGCTGAAAGGATAAAATTGTTCATAATTAACAATTTTCCAGAATGTATTATATTAGTCAGTTTTCACGCTGCTATAAAAATACTGCCTGAGACTGGGTAATTTATAAATAAAAGAGGTTTAATTGACTCACAGTTCCACATGGCTGGGGAGACCTCAAGAAACTTACTTTGATGGCAGAAGGTGTAGGAAAAGCAAACACCTTCTTCACAAGGTGGCAGGGAAGAGAACGCACAGGGAAAACTGCCACTTTTAAAACCAACAGATTGCATGAGAGCTCCCTTACTATCATGAGAACAATATGAGGGAAGCCACCTAATGATCCAATCACCTCCCACCAGGTCCCTCCCTCGATATGTGGGGATTACAATTTGAGATGAGATTTGGGTGGGGATAAAGGACCAAACCATATCATAGAATAAAGCACAATTATGTATAAAAATGAAAATATATTCAGCACCCTACAAGGTAAAACATTTACCAGGTATACAAAGAAACAGGAAGATATGTCTCATAATAAGGGCAATAATCAATTAAAACAGGCCCCAAATGGCATAGATGATGGGATTAGTAGACAAGGACATTTAAGCAGTTTTTGTCATATTCCTTATGTTAAAAAAAGCTAGAGTTTATACTGAACATGAAAGATTTCATAAAAGACCCAAATCAAACTTCTACAGAGGAAAAGTACATGTTTGAGGTGAAAAAAAAGTATACTAGGGGGTGGGATTAAATGTAGATTAAATACTGCAGAGAAAAATATAGCTAATCTGAAGACACAAAAATGCCATCTATCCGAAACAAACAAACAAACAAACAAACAAACAAAACAACGGGGGAAAAAAGGAAAAATGAAGTATCTGTGAGACAACTTAAAGTTCCATACTATAAGGCTGAGACCAAAAGAAGAAAAAGAGAAACAAAGACTTTCAAATAACCCTGCTGGATGCTATATCACATATTAGATTGGCTTCTTCAATATGCACTTCAAACTCTTGTGTATGTGTTTATTGTATACTGCAAGTGGAAAGTTAAAAATCACTTCCCTTATGGTGGTTTGCAGCTAGGACTGTGAATATGAATTAGCTCTGCCAGTTAGATACATTTGTTCAAGGCCATTAGAACTGAGTTAAGAGATCAGAGAGGTAGTGGAGAAGATAGTTCATTGCTGATTGTGTTTGTACTAGGTGTGTTCCTAGAGCCATCCACTTTGTCAGAGACGTTCTGATTTCTGAAGCCAGGTAAGAATAGTACTTTCCTAGAAACTGTTACATGGACTGTGACTTTCTGATACCGAATTTTACTAATAGTTGTAGATATAATGCTTCATTGGCAGGATTGGTTCTATTGTATTTAATAGAATTACCAAAGCGTAACTGACATACATACAATAAAGTGTATAATTTGAGATACATATACATGTATCCATATGCATATCTCCATGAAGCCATAATCACAACCAAGATAATGAGCACATCTATTATCTCATTAATGATAAACCCTAAAAAGTTTATCATTGCTGCTTTGTAATCCCTCCCTTCTGCTACTGTCCACTATTGTCCACCTCCCATTCCCAGGCAGCTATTTATCTGCTTTCCATAATAGATAAATTTTCATCATCTTAAAATGTATACTAATGGAATACATTATTAATACACAATTTGTGGTGTTTTGTCTGGCTTTTTAAACAATTATTCTGAGATTCTTTTATGTTACTGCATGATATTAGTTCATCCCTTTTTATCACTATGTTGTACACCATACTGCAGATATACCATGGGTTGCTTATCCAATCACTTGTTGATGAACAGTTGGATCGTTTTCTTTTTTTTTTTTTATTTTATTTTATTTTTTATTATACTTTAAGTTCTAGGGTACATGTGCATAACGTGCAGGTTACATATGTATACATGTGCCATGTTGGTGTGCTGCACCCATCAACTCGTCAGCACCCATCGATTCATCATTTATATCAGGTATAACTCCCCAATGCAATCCCTCCCCCCTCCCCCCTCCCCATGATAGGCCCCAGTGTGTGATGTTCCCCTTCCCGATCGTTTTCAACTTGTGGCAATTGCTAAGCTGTTATGAGCATTTATGTACCAGTCTTTGCATAACTATTTTGCTATCATTTGTCTTGAGTAAATACTTAGGAATTGAATGGCTGAATCGTAAGATAGTTGTATGTTTGATTTTTAAAGAAACTTCTAAACTGTTTTCCAAGTGATTGTACCATTTTACATTCATACCAACAATTTGTGAGACTTCCAGTTACTCCATATCCTTACAACCATTTTATTATTTTATTGGCTAAGCTATTATTGTTTAACCATTCTAATACTTGTAGTGAGATCTCAATATACTATCTGTTCTAATTTCTCCAATGACTGATGATATTGTACATCTTTTTATGTAGTTACATGCAATCCACATGTTTTACTTGAAAGAGTATTGTGCCAAGTTTTTGCTCAGTTTAACTCTTTTCTTACTCAGTTTAGTGAGTTCTTACATATTCTGAATAATGTAGTGTATTAGATCTGTTTGGAAGCACTTTGTGCATTGTATTTCTTTTTTGACAGAAACTTTCAAAAATTAGAAATGTTTAATAAAGGTAAATTTATCAATTACTTTTTTAAAATTATTTTTGCACTTGATGTCTTATCTGTGAAATCTTTGTACAACCCAGAATTAGGAACTTTTGCCCAAGGAACATTGTCTTGATTATTATAGCTTTATAGTAAGTTTTGAAATTGGGTAGTTTGTGCCTCTGATTTTTTTTTTCTTTTTCTACATTATTTTGGCTATTCTAGGTCTTTTACGTATCCATGTGAATTTAATAATATGTTTGTCATTTTCTACCAAAAATAAAGAAGCATGCTATAATAAGTTTTGATAAAGATTGGGTTTCACCTATAGATCACTTTCAGGAGAACTGACATTTTAAAAATGTTGTCCTTCCACCATGTTCATGAAGTATCTCTCAATTTATTTAGTATTTCTTAAACTTCTCTTAGCCATATTTTGTAGTTTTTATATACAAGTCTTACAGATCACTCTGCTTTATCCTTAAATATTTCATAATTTTGATGCTACTATAAATTGCATTATTTGTTAATCTCATAATTGTTAGCAATAATTGTTCCATTGCTAGTATATCAAAATAAAACCAATCTTTATGCATTGATAGTGTATAATAAAAACCTGCTAAACTCACTTAATGATTTTTGTAGGTTTTTTGTTGATTCCATGAGATATCTACAAGGCAGATCATTTGATTTGTGAGTAAGGACAAATAAAATTCACCCTTTTCTTATTTCTATCTAATCTGAATGCTTTTAATTTCTCTTTCTTGCCTGTTTGCATTAATTATAGCATCCAGAAATATGTTGAATAGAAATAATAAGAGCAGATATCTTTTTGTCTTGTTGCTGATCTTGGCAACAAGATCGACATTCAATCTTTCACCATTAAATATGATTTTAGCTGCAGGGATTTCACAGATACTCTTTATCAGGTTAGGTGAATTACCTTTCATTTCTACATTTCTAAATGTTCTTATCAAGAATGAATGGCGGCGGGTGCGGTGGCTGACACCTGTAATCCCAGCACTTTGGTAGGCTCAGGCATGTGCATTGCTTGAGCTCAGGAGCTTGAGACCAGCCTGGCCAACATGGCGAGACCCTGTCTCTATTAAAAATACTAAAATTAGTTGGGTGTGATGGTGGGCACGTCTAATCCCAACTACTCAGGCAGCTGGGTCAGGAGAATTGCTTGAAAATGGAAGGTGAAAGTCTCAGTGAGCCTGAATCATGCTTCTGCATTCCAGTCTGTGCAACAGGGCAAGAACCTGTCTCAAAAAAAATAAAAAGGAATGTGGGTCTTGTTACTTTGATTATTCTAGTTCCTTTATATTTCCACATGAGTTTAAAAATCAGTTTGTCATTTAAGAAATTTAAGAATCCAGCTTTCCTTTGATTATGTTTGCTAGCAAGTTATATTTTTATATCATTTTATATACAACTAACTAGTTTTTGTTTCTACATTTCAAATGCATTTCTTATGGGCAGAATATAGGTATGTTTCACTTTTTATTCAATCTGACAATCTCTATCTCTTACATGGTGTATTTGGCCATATACATTTTGTGTAAATATTGATATGGTTCAATTTAATCCTATTGTCTCCCTATTTCTTTTCTATTTCTCTCAACTGTGTGTTTGTTTCTTTTTCCACTATTTTTGACTCCTTTTGGATTACCTAAGTATTTTCTTATGAATATATTTAATCTCATTTTTTGGCTTATATATAACTTTTGTTACTTTAGTGGTTGCTTTACACTTTATGGTATATATCCTTGACTTATTACATTATACTGTTATATGATATTAAATGATTATACATATCATTTAAGAACCTAAAAATGGTGTATTTCCATTTCTTTCTACAACACTTTTGCTGTTGTTTTATCTTTAATTATAAATTTATAATAAAACTTCCAATGCATGCTTATTATTTTTTACTCAATTATCATTTGAAAAGATTTAAATAAAAAAAGTTCATATTTAACCTCATAGTTTCCATTTTTCACGCTTATAATTTTCTATGTTCATTCGTATTTCCATCTAATACTATTTTTCTTTTGATCAAGCAATTTTCTTTTACATTTTTTATACTATGGAGTTGCTGATGATAGATTCTTTCAACTACTAAAAAGCGTTTATTTTTTCTTATTTTCTGGAAAATACTTTCACTAGGTATAGCATTCTAAAATGATTTTTTTCTTTCAGTACTTAAATAATGTTGCTTCACTGTTTTCTCACATTGTTTCTGATGAGAAATCTGTTGTCATTGGCATTGTTTCTCTGTATATATTATGTCTTTTTTTCTGAGATTTTCTTTTGAAATTTTGAAGATTTTCCCTTTATCCTTTGTTTTAATAATTAAATATGGTATATCTTGCTATAATTTTCCTTATGTTTATTCACTTAAGGTCTGTTGAACTTTTTGGATCTTTTTAGTTTTCATAAACTTCAATAATTTTAGCCATTGTTTCTTCTACTAATTTTACTGACCCTCTCCAGCTCTTTTCAGAAACTCTTATTACATCTATAGTAGACTGCTTGAAGTTATCCTGCAACTCAATGATATGTTAATTTTTAAATTTATTTCCTCTGTGTGCCTCGTTTTGCTTCATTTCCACTGTGACATCTTCAAGTTTATTAATCTTCTTTTCTGCTATGTTTACATAGCTGTTAATCAAGTCCATTTTTTTAATCTCACAGTGTAATTGTCATTGGTAAATTTCTATTAGGTTTCTTTCTGTATATTCTGTGTGTCTTCTTTCTGTAAGAGCACATGGAATACAGTTACAGCAGTATTTAATGCAATTTTTTGATAATTCTAACATCTGTGCCTTTATCGTTTTGATGGATTGATATTTCTCCTCATGATGAGATGGGCCATATTTTCCTGATTCTTTGCATACTGGTAATTTTGATTCAGATGCATTTACATTTTGAAATTTACCTTGTTGGTTGCTAGATATTTGTGTATGTATTTATATTTTCTTCATTTGAATCATTCCTTTAGTATTTGTTATTTAGAATCAGTCATTTTTGGCCTAGTGCAATCTTTCCCCACTACTTTAGTAAGAGCCTCTGAGTGCTTTACCCAATACCCAATACATTATATTGTTTTTCCACTCTGGCTGATGGAAACTGTTAGTATTCTTAATTTTGAGTTAACATTTTTCTCTAACCTTTTCATATTATTTTTTTCTAGCTTAACTTTGGGTGGTTTTCTCACATGAAGGGGCTGACAAGTGCTATGAGAAATACCTGTGGTGACATTTCACGGATCTGCACAGTGTTCTCTCTGTGCAGCAATTTTTGCTGTGTTATTCTTTCTCATGAATTATGGCTGTCTTGATTTCCCTGCATTCTCAGCTCTGTCTCTTCCAATGTGGGATTCATCTCTCCCTGCCCCAGAGAGAGTGGCTTGAAAACTCTCTCTAGGCAGTAAGTTGGGACAATCATAGGGCTCATTTGGTTTGTTCTTATCTTTCAGGAATCACTGTCTTTCACCTTCTGTCCAGTATCTTGAAAATCATTCTTTTGTAGAATGTTCTTCATATTAGTGTTTCAGGCTGAAATATAAATTTAGTGCCTACTACTCTAACTAGGTTTGAAACAGAAGTCACTTGCATTTTTTAAAACCATTCATTGATGCCTAGACTTGAGTCTTCTTCTTCTGCCTCTGCTAACATATTGTAAGGAACTGATTTCCCTGTTAAATCATTTTTTGCTTAAATTACGTACAGTGATTTCTAATAACTACAGTGGAATACTGACTAATACAGATACTATCTTAAACAAGTTCATTTTCACATGACATCAAAAGTGCTTCACATCACATCAATGCATATACATATTCATCCTCTCTTCCACTCCAGTAGGTAAAGGTTTTATATTAGTCAGCTAGGGCTGCCATACGAAAACGTCACAGAATGGGTGACTTAAACAACAGAACGTATTTCTCACAGTTCTGGATGCCGGAAGTCCAAGATTAAGGTGTTGGCTAGCTCGGTTTCTCCTACAGTCTCTCTCCTTCACTTGCAGGTGAGCATCTTCTTACTGTGTCTTCACATGACTCTCTGTGTGTTTATACCTCTGCTGTCTCTTCCTTTTAAAGACATCAGTAATAGTGAATTAAAGCCCTGCCTTTATTACCACATTTAACCTTATTTACCTTCTTGAAGCCTTATCTCCAAATACAGTCACATTAGGGGTCAGGGATTCAACATATAAGTGAGGAGGACAATTCAGTCTTTAATAATTTTATTAAGTTCTAGTTATATGTCTTAGTTGCATTTGTTAAAAACTTATTTTTCCAACTCTCACATACACTATATATTTAAACATATAAAGTAATTTTACATTATTATAGCTATATATTGTATCACCTAGCTTTATGTTGACAAATATCTTCTTTTTTACAAAGCTCCAACTTTTGTACCATAGATGCAGGACTTTGCAATTAAAAAGATAATAATGTTATTTCTGTAACTCAGAAACAGAAAATCAAATACCACATGTTCTCACTTACAAGTAAGAGCTGAACAATGGGTACACGTGAGCATAAAGAAGGATGTAATAGACACTGGTTCCTCCTAAAGCAAGGGAGGGTGGGAAGGGGTAAGATTGAAAATTTACCTATTGGGTACAGTGTATACTATTTGGGTGATTATTTCCTTAGAAGCCCACACTTTATCATTACGCAATGTATCCACATAACAAACCTGTATGTGTACCGCTTGAGTCTAAAACAGTGCAAAACAAATGACTCATACGCACGTACGTGCACACACACACAAACACAAAAGAATTTTATTACTGGTTTCATCTTTTTGAAATACAAGCTCTGAAATCTGAAGGGTACTAGACTCTTGGCCTTTCCATTTAGTAGTAAGTTGTTACTCTAACGCATTCACCTTTTTTAAATCCTCAAATGTAAAACAGAAAGAGAACTTGTGAAAATTAATTGAGATAGTAAATGTAAACCGCTTTATCAAGTGTGCCTGGAACATAGTTAATGCCAGACACACATTTGTTGCTTTTACTATAGCTTCTCCTCCTCCTATTTGTCTGTATTATGGAGAAAATGGTAACTGTGCATGCTGGATCATCTGCTGTCAGTTTGGCCTCAGCATGGCCAGTGCTGACTGGTTGGAACTGCTTTTCTAGAATTCTCTTTGCTGTATGTTTCTGAGTTAGTGTTTGCCAATGAAAACTCATTTGAGATAAGTAGATATAGGCTAGACAGAGGGGCTTTATTCCATGGGGTGGGTTGGACAACCATGACAGCTTTTCAGATCTTTCCTTGAGCTTTCACTTTGTGATCCCACTTCTGAAATTTGGATTTTCCATCTGTGCCTGCCCTGGAGGCTGAAGAGGTTAGTTATTGTTCGTCCTGTTTTTTAGCCATAGCCATCCTGAGCTTTACGCTTCAGCTTTAGCTTTTTCCACAATCATTATGTCTTAGTTATTATATTAAACTTGCTTTTTCTGTAATATATGGAAAAATCTGCTTTCATAAAGAAAATCAAAATAAACTACTATGCATTTATAACGAGTACCAAGGGCTGGGCGTGGTGGCTCATGCCTGTAATCCCAGCACTTTGGGAGGCCGAGGTGGGCAGATCGCTTGAGGCCAGGAGTTCGAGATCAGCCTGGCCAACATGGTGAAGCCCTGTCTGTACAAAAAATACAAAAATTAGCCTGGCATGGTGGTGGGCACCTGTAGTTCCAGCTACTCAGGAGGCCAAGGCAGGGGAGTTGCTTGAACTCAGGCAGTAGAAGTTTCATTGAGCCAAGATCACACTGCTGCACTCTAGTCTGGGTCAGACAGAGACTCTGTCTCAAAAGATGCCAAATGAGATAAGGATACTAAAGACACTTAGCAGAGTGCCTGACGTGTAGGACAGGCTCAGTGTTTTGACTAGTAAAATCCATTGCCCCTAAAATTGGGGGCAAGGGAATCCCTGCAAAAAAAGGTAAACCTCAAATGTCCAGAGAGGGAGATGGTTGGAATTCCAAAGAAAGAAGCACTCCAAAGCATCTATAAGGGGAATTTACATCCAGAATGCTGTAGCAGTTCTCATGACAGATAGGGGAAGAAAGAGTTGTTCTACTTAGGTAGGTCCTCAATAAAGGGGTTGGATTATGCAGTTTATATGGGAAGTTAAGGAGTTTGGCTCAAGACTGGGGCCAGTTTCTACATATTTAGCAACAGGGTTAATCCCTCCATGTTTTCTAGAAGCAACATAAGCAGCTTCTTCAGTGCCTGGGAATGTCCAAGGTCCCAACTAGAGCTCAAGCCTGCTGGGGAAAACAAGGCAGCTGGCCAGGCCACAGAGCAGTCAAGGTGACTCTGGATTTCTCAGTCAGAACATAAAAAGAAAGTAGGATGAACTGGGAGATGTACACTCAGTGAATATTGATTCCTTCCTTTTTTTCTATACTATATTTTATGAGTATAGAAGTATATATTATATAAGCATATATTAAATTATCTGATTATTTTAGCATAGTTACTATGATTATTCCCATTTGATAAACTATATACTTGAGTTTCAGTAAGTAACTTGCCCAATAGTGCATAGAAAAACATATTAGCACTAGGATTTAAACCTAGATCTAGCTAATTCTAAGTCCCATATAATTTTCATATATCCATTTTGCCTACACAGATAAAACTTAATGAAAGATTCATGCTTCACAGAATATGGTTTCTACTTTAGATGTCATTTACATGTCAGCTTCTGGTAACTCTTAAGAAGTAATAGAGGAAAAATTCCAGTCACTAACTAGATAAAAATAAAGTTTGAATGTATGAAAAATGGGTAGCAATTTGTATTATGTTACCGATAACAGTTCATAAAAGCTTTTTAAAATAAGCTTTGTCAATTTATAGATACTTTGTGTATTTTTCCTGGCTTTAAAATGTTGTATACATATGATAGACTTTTCTACCTTGAGAGATATTTTAATTCAGGTAATAACAGCTGCTATAACAGTTACTAAACAAAAGTGAAGTTCATTTTTCAATCATTTTAGTCCAAACAGTGGTTGTGACAGGTAGGCAGTCTTCTTTGGAGATGTGATTTAAAGACGCTAACTCCTTCCATCTTGTGTTATTTTCATATTGAAAATGTGAATTCCAATGTTGCCTTACTCTTCTGCATGAAGCCAACAGAGTGGGAAAAGCCAAGAGGCTGACCTGTCGGAGGGCTTTAGGGTCTTGTCTGAATGTAGAGTGCATTATTTCTGCCTCATAAGCTATGTCAGTCACATTGTGATACCTACCTGCTTAGGATGCCAAAAAGTGTAGCCCTGCTATGGGTGCAGAAAAAGAGAGAAAAGGGTAATACCATTTTACTGGAATCAAGAATGTTCTAAATTCAGACACTTGAGAGGTAATGACAACCTAAAAAACATAATTATGCACAACTTTGGGTCCTGCATTATAGGTGACAATAAAGGTAAAAGAAAGGTAAAGTTTATTGACAATTTATAGGAATGTTACTGCAAACAGTGTTTCTTGTTACACTAATATGCTAAATTAATAACAAGTATAATAAAAATAATGACAGGCATCATGCCATTTTCTAATATTTTTATGGCTTTTACCCCACTTAGCTCTCAATAATTCATGAGATAGTTTCTAATGAACTCAGTGTTTAGTCAAAGAAACTGAGACAGAAATTGTTATTCAAATTATACTGTAATATGATAGATACTGATTTGAATCCAAGTATTCTAACTTTATTGTTATGCTCCTAACCACTAGACTATAGATAATTTCCTTCTATAGTATAGCATTTTTAAAATAATGCATATATTTTTGCTTTATCTAATTTTTCAACTATCACAGCTAATAAAATCAGAATAATTTCCTGTTAGCACCAAATATGGAAAACTAGAAGCCATGTGTATTCTTTAAAGAATAGTTTTAAAAAACACAGCAACAAAAAAGGGACAATCTGAATGCATTCTGGGTGCAATCTCAGTTTCCTATTATTTCCATGTGTATATACCTGCAAAACCTGCTTGAAAAAGTATGAGGTAGCTATGTAAAACTATGCTAGTTTCTTTAGCCAGGAATCAGTTTCCAATGAAATACTTCAATAAAATGCTGAGGATAAGGGTATGAAATGGAGAGGAAATGGAGCACATACCTGACGAAAAGTTATTTTTGTGTAATTATCTGGAAAGTCAAAGAGTTCTTTGCCTAAGAACTCGGCTATCTGCTCCTCTGCCCCAGCTGTCAACCAAACTACTCTTGTTTTTTCAGCTCAGCTCTTCCAAGCCAGGCTTCTGCCTAATGGATATTTTCAGATATTGTTTTCACTTTTCAATGAGCTTCCGAAGAGCATGGCATCTTGGTTCACATTTGTATGGCATGCTCTCACTCCCTTACTGTAGCACAGTGTTTGACTTCTTCCTGAGAGTCTGAAAAATGTCAATGCGCTTTGAAAAGGAATTGCATTTGCTTAGAATTGCCTCTTAAATGTAAACAAACAAGGTTAGATAATGTCAGTTTCAGTTTGATAACATTCTACTATTTCTCAATCAACTTTATTGACTGTGATCTTTTTTCCCTTTAATTTAACATTGTCTCCTTGACATATTGCCTAATGAAACTTACAAACACAAGTCACACCAGAGATTAACACGTTTTTTTCTTTGAAAATACCATATGTTTATGATAATAACAAGGAGGCTAATTGAGATTAATGGTTGGGTTTACACATACATCTTCTACAAGTTTGGAGGGTTCATATGAATTAAAGCATATTATTTAAATCACTAAGGTTAAAGTTACTGGACTTTAAAACAAACAAGTACATACTAATAGAGTGATAGTTTTTTTTTTTTTTTTTTCTTTACCATATGTCCCTTGTGAAAATAAAGAATGTGCATGCTTGAAAGAACCACTTGCCTTTTTTCTTTAATATAAGATGCAAATTTAAAAAATCAGTTTGGAAATGTTAAGCCAGTAGTGTTCCCTCTCCCTAGGAGCTGTGAAACCTTGTGTAACAATGCAAAGAGCAGAGGAAAACAACAAAAATCAGCTTCCTTTAAGTAATTCACTTACGTGTAATACAGTGTCTGACTCTATCTTTTGATGTTTGACTGCTGATAGCTTTTAAGGCTTACTTCTCCCTCTTTCCCTTCTATCTCCCATCTGAGTATGCTAATAAGAAGGCCTGGATGCCACTCCAAAGGCACTGGCAGGAGGTCCGAACCACACAAGGCCCTGCCCATGTGTGCAAATGCTCAGTCCTGATCTCCCTCCTAAAAAACATAAAAACCTTAACCTGTGCTGTGGTCTAAATGTTTTTGTCCACTCAAAATGCATGTATTGAAACCTAACCCCCAAGATAATGGTGTTAAGAACTGAGACCTTTGGGAGGTGATTAGATTGTGAGAACAGAGTCTTCATGTATGGTATCTGTGCCCTGATAAAAGAGGTCATAGAAATGTTGCTCCTTTCACCAAATGGCAACACAGTGAGAAGGCTCCATCTAAGAGAGATTGGACCTTCAGCAGACAGTGAATAAATCTGCAGGTTCTTTAATCTTGTACTTCCCAGCCTCTAGAATTGTGTGAAATAAATATCTGTTGTTGATAACCAACCAGTCTATAGTACTTTGTTATAATAGCTCAAGTAAGACAGGCAATCTCCTGGCAATGCATATTCAGACCAGTTTTGAAGCATGCCCTGCACTTTCCATAAAGCCCCATTATTTGAGTAAGAAACCTTTTCATACCCTCCGTGTATGTGTGATGGTAGGGCGGGGGCCATCGGTCTCAACAATACAAGCAAATTTTGGGTGGGGTCTATCCCGTTTATATGGATTTGCTACAACATTACATAAGGTAATCTTGAAAAATTAATTGAAAGACGTAATTACTCTTCATGAACCTTTCAGATAGATTTAAGAAGACTAAAAGTCAATTACTAAAGAATATGACACCTAAGACATCTGATTGTTAGCTTGAATTTAAATTAACAAAATTACATAGACTAAAATGAGATATTTCCTTTTAATTCACTTAAAAAAGAAATGATATTGATTGATTAGAATATGGGAGGGCATACAAAATATTTTGAAATGAGAATCTAGAACACACTCTAATGGAGTGCACATTAAAACGTCACAAAATTCCCTTATCCATGAAGTATGATGCAAATTATAGTACAAATTATAACTTATTATCATGCAAGTGTTCCATTGATTTAACTTTTCAAGTACATTTTCTTAAAGATTTAATATTTCAAAAATTCTTTCTTTACAACTCCTGTACAGAACCATCTGTAGGCTAAGTATCTCTTATCTGAAATGCTTGGGACTAGAAGTGTTTTGGATTTTGAATTCCTTCAGATTTTAGAATATTTGCATACCAGTTGAACATTCCAAATCTGAATATCCCAAATTCAGAATGCTCCAATAAGCATTTTATTTGGACATCATGTTAGTATAAACAAGTTTTGGATTTTTGAGTATTTCAGATTTTTGATTTTGATTAGAAATATTCAACCTGCATTATCACAGGTATCAATTTCAGATGCATATGTATCAATTTGAGATGTTGCTGTAGAACAGTTAAGTTTGAATAGGCTTAAATTATGGATTTAAATTACTAAAAATATTAAAATTAATTTGAAATTTGAAAGTGACTTGGATATTAGATACAACTGAATTGGCAATTTTTCTAGATGGGATAATAACTGTGATTAAATTAGAGAGGGTCCTAATTCTTTTCAGATACACAGTTAACATTTTAAGAATGAAGAGTTATGATTTCTGAAACTTACTTTGAAAGTGTTCAGCAAATCATTAGATAGATAATAGAAAAATAGGTAGATGTGGAAAACACGATAAAATGTTAATTGTTAAATCTAAGTTTTGACCATACAATTCCTAGCTTGTATATTTGAAAATTTTAGTAATAAAAATGTTGGCAATTTTTAAAAATCATAAATCAGAAATAAATTACATGATTGTCATGTGTAAATTTTTTTGGTTTGAGGGTGTTCATTTTCTTAAGTATCCTTGCAAAAATAGCATAGTAAGATAGCTGAGGGACTATTCTATTTACTCATCATCAGCAACATACCCACCTACAAAACTTATTAATCTTATTAATACCAATACTAATTACTAATTTCATTAGTAATACTAATATAGTTCTAATTTTATTAATGTCATCCACCTTGCTTCACCACTTGTATGCAGTTGCAAATGTTATAGTTACTGTAAATAATTTTAAATTCTCAGTGATATCAATACATGTGGGAATCAATGAACTTTAAGTACACTCTAGAAGTGATTGTACAAATGAGTAATTGACATTAGTCATTCACTCATCTTTTGAAAGAACTTAAGTATTTATTAGGAATACGCATTCACAAGGTGGCTACAGCAAGTCTTTCAACATATTACCAGATAAACAGAAAACTAGCTTAAGAGACAGCAGAAGTAATATTTCTTGAATTGAGTGGCATTCAAATTATGTAGTTGACTAGAAATAAGGACTAAGGGTTGTTGTTTCTGTTTGAACCATGAATAGAAAAAATGGATTTAAATAGTCCAGCAGTCTGTAAACTTTTGTGAGGTACCCTGAATTTACATCTCCATTCAGTGATGTGTCATTTCACTTAGGGGAGGTTTGCATAGATTGCTCTGATGAAAAGATTAGTTGATCTATCCAGGAGAACAGTGTTAACTTATCTTGAGAATTAAGATTATCTTAGCCAACATCTATGACAGCAGCTATGGCAACATGGCTTACCCCCTGCCCTTTTGTTACCAAAAATCTCAGAAATCTTTCCCTGGTAACGTAAGACTATAAATCAATAAATAACGTTAATAGTTGCTTCAAAACATTTCTACAAATCAATTTATTACTGACAATCTGTTCATTTGGGCAAAAGTATCACTTAACAAACAAGTTACTTATCAAATTTTGCTCTAAGATCCTCACTTCTCAGTATCCACCAGTCCTCAATTATTATGTCACAAACCAAACTTTGCCCAGTTGCAATCAGTTCCATACCTTGAGAGAGCTGCCTCAAAAAAACTTGAAACCAGACCACAAGCCCCTATAAACCCCTTACTTCCAACTTCCTTCTTCTAAGTTCCTTCTAAGACACTCCCAAGGTGGTGGTTTCACTTCCTTAACTGGTTGCTAATTAGTTTCATTTTGTTTATTAATTTTTTTACAAGGATATTTGATGTATTCAACAGTCTCAGAATAAACTTCTGACACACGAAATTTTTCAGACTGCCTAAAAGGACAGAGTTCAAGATTTACCAGAGAGATAATTTTTTGTGTCTGTTTGCTAATTTATGTTTGATATGGCAGAATTGGGTCTGACAGTGACTTTCAGTTAGAACATAACACCTGGTAATGGGTGTGGGAGTTGCGGAGTAACCTATAACAATCCTTTACCTCTAATTGTTGCAGACCAACTATACTTACTAAAAGTTCAGGGAAACTGGGAATGATCAAACTGGCATAGTTTATTGCAAAAACAATGCAAATTGCATGGGTGGGGGCATCCTACATTACACATGCTATTATGTAAAAATATTACTGATGCATAAAATCATGACAAAGAACACCATTGCATACTTATTCTCTGGTGTGTTTCCCCTGTAGGAAAAAAATAAATAATTATTTTAGTAAGCAAAAAAAAAAAAAAAAAGGTTAATGAAATGACTTAGTTAAAAATCAGCAGCCAGAGAACAAGATTAAAATAACATTTGTAATATTATACTGCAAAAAGTTGTTGTGCTATCAAGGAAACTATCTGCATGCATTTTTTCTTATATATGACCACTCAAATATGGCTACATGAGCTAAACTGAACAGAAGTTTGCTTAAAAATAAAAGTTTAAAGAATAATTTTGGACTACGTCAGAACCTCTAAAATCTTGTAGAAGGCAAGATTTTAATAGGACACAATATATCATCAATTAGCATAACATTTGCAAGAATTGCCATATTCCTGTAGCCTTTGTAAACTATTATAAAGTAGCTGAAGCTTGTAGAATTACTCTCCTCTCTTTTTGGTGTTCTCAAGATCTTAGTTCATGTAGAAGTGAGTTTTGGATATTGATTTATCTAAAGTGTGAGTGATGAAAATCAATTTCTAATGTATTGTTTATTTCAACTACTTAATAAAAAACACAACGCACAAAAGTACTATGCTAGATTTAAGTAGATGTGTGTGGGAGACGTGTATCTATAACATCAAATACATAAAGCACTTGAGATCTATGGAGTGAGATCTGGGTAGCAGTTCTGGTTCAGACTTTCATTTTCTGTTTTATAATGGAAAGTACCTTAATCTCCCAGAGCCTTTGTTGTCTTATGCCTTAAAATTAGGTTACTAATACTTACCTCTTAAATTGTTTGAGTATTAAGTGAAATAACCTATGGAAAACATTTTAAATTGTGTTATATACTCTCTACTCTCAACGTGGGCACAATCTAGCTAGTGAGACAGAAATAAGAACAGCTCTAGAGCAATCAGAAATAATGCAGTGATATTGTACATTACTATGGCATGCAGTGGGTGGACTTGATTTCTCATGTAGTTATGGATACTTGTCTTATTGGCATGTGATAGTTTCAGTGTTTCTGATTATCTAAAATCATACCAGCAAGGTAGTCACTTTTTTTTTTTTTTTTTTTTTTTTTTTTTTTTTTTTTTTTTTTTTTTTGAGACGGAGTCTGGCTCTGTCGCCCAGGCTGGAGTGCAGTGGCCAGATCTCAGCTCACTGCAAGCTCCGCCTCCCAGGTTTAGGCAATTCTCCTGCCTCCACCACCCAAGTAGCTAGGACTACAGGCGTCCGCCTCGTCGCCCGGCTAGTTTTTTTGTATTCTTTAGTAGAGACGGGGTTTCACCGTATTAGCCAGGGTGGTCTCAATCTCCTGACCTTGTGATCCGCCCGTCTCGGCCTCCCAAAGTGCTAGGATTACAGGCTTGAGCCACCGCGCCCGGCCGGGTAGTCACTTTTATTGTTTCTGTTGTCAACAGGTTCTGCATCATGCAATTGTGAACACCTTACATGTAGGAATATTATCATGTCTCTCGCTAAGTAAGAAATGAATTCTTTTTAGATTGTGGAATCAGATTGCCCACTGAAATAAAAAATAAGTAATACAACATGGGTGAGAAGATGTAATTATCATAACTGCTTTTCTCTTCACCTTGTCCCTTGAAGTGTAAATCTTAATGAGATAAAGACTTGAAGTAGAAAGTAGCTCTGTAGGTTTTGTTTTTAATATGAAGGAAGACTAAGGTAAGTTGAACACACTGGCTTCATCTAGAGTTGAGGGGTGGATGCTGTATTTTTTTTTTTCCCCAAGGATGCTCTTTTCCCGTAATGCTTGAGCAGTCCCACGACTGCACTAATTCATTTTGCAGCTCCTGCTGCTAATTTTAATGATGTCAATATGCCACTTACTATCTACTTTTACATCCTTTATTTGAAATACAGTAGAGTATAAGAAAAAGCTATTTTTTTTTTTTCATGGTTGGTATAATTTCTGGAGGAGAAAAATTTGTAGGATACTCTTCCCTCTGAAAGAAAATCGTTGAAACAGAAATTTGGTAAATGAAGCTTTGTTAACTCAAAAAGACAATATTCAGTTTGGAAATTATATATACAAATTTATTCCTTAATTCCTCAGTTAATTAAAGTAAAATCCTATCATGATATGAGTCGTTATTACAAAGTCAAGTCACACTCCTTTAACAAGCCTTCTTTTGCTCGTTTAATTATAGTTATGCATCACATAACAACGGTGATACCTAAGAAATGTGTTGTTAGGTGATTTCATCATTGTGTGAAAATAATAGAATATACTTACACAAACCTAGATGGTGTAATCCACTCCACACCTAGGCTATGTGGTGTATCCCATTGCTCCTAGGCTACAAAGTGGTATAACATTTTATTGTTCTGAATATAGTAGGCAATTGCAACATAATGGTATTTGTGTATCTAAACATATCTAAATATGAAAAAGGCACAATAAAAATACATTATTATAATCCATAATCCATGGGATCAAAGTCATAGATGTGGTTCGTCATTGACTGTGATGTCATCATGCGGTGAATAACTCTACCTCCTTTCTGCCTATCCCTAAGTAGCTTTCTCCCTTCTTTTCACATATGCAAATTATTCTCATTCTTAATCAAGGAACTCCTCTTGATTTCTGAAGTCCACATTTATTTAATACTTCGCCTTTTTGTGCCGTTAGCACATATTCAGGTTCCAAATTGACTAATATTTATCAAATAGTTAATATTTGTCAAGTAGGTTTTAAAAATAAGAATGTGTTATTTGGGTTCAATATCTAGCTCAGTCCATGTGACTTAAAATATAGTTTTGCCATTTAAAAAATCAGAATGAAATAGTATTTATCACAAGGGTTTATTGTAAAGATTAAATAATTCATATCTAGGATTTATCCAAGTGACTGGCATGCAATAAACATTTAGGAATTATATTATTATGATAGTGATTAATGTTTACTATTGTTATAATGCAATCTTTGTCACTAACAGGTATTTTGACACTTAAATAACATACTGTCCTGTATTATTATGTGGATAATACCCTTGAATTTGCATTGTTTTTTTAAATTAAAGTATGAATCACTCAAAGGTAGTGACAATGTCATCATTTATTTTATGCCACCTCACCCTATCCAATGTTGTACTTTATCAAGAATTAGACATATAATTGTAACTTCCTGAAAATCACAACAAATTATTTGAAATAATTATTAATTTAATAAAGATTTATTAAGTCATTCTCATCTGCAAAGAACTGTGGTAGACACAGACCTTCTTTCTGGTAAACTTGCCGTTTAGTGAAAAACATAAATCACAAAGAGAAGGAGGAATCCAACAGAAAAGGGGCATTGCTTGTGAAATGAGTGCTGCCCAATAAATTAATGACATTCAAAATACACACATTTGTTTCGTGCACACAACAGACTTTTCTGTAAAGAGTCAGACAGAAAATATTTTAGGCTCTGCAAGCCACAGAGTTTCTGTTGTGATGATTCTCATCCTGGTATGAAAGCTGCCAGACAATACATAAACAAATGTATGTGGATGTGTTCTAATAAAACCTTATTTATGATATGAAATCAAATTTTATATAGTTATTCATGACACAAAATATGATTTTTAAATATTTCTCAACCATTAAAAAAACATTACAAACCATTCTTAGCTCACAGGCTAAAATGAAAGCAAGACAGTCGGCTAGATATGACCAACAAGCCCCAGTTTGCTGCTCTCTGGTATATATTTATGGCATCCTATCAGTCTTTAAGTGTCTTATCTCTTTTTATGCTATGCCAAAAAGCCTACAATGATAAACCTCAAAAGAAGATTGAGATGAGATATTTAGGAAATTAAAGAAAGGCTTCATGGAGAGTAAGATTTGTACCGGCTCCAAGTCTCCTACCAGTGGGGAGCAATTAGTTTCATTCTCTTCCACGACTGGAAGGTATAGGCATAGCACAGGTCAGTCAGCTTACAAAGTGCATGCTATATGGCATACCGAAACTTAAATGAATTTCTCCCTGACTGCTATGTATGCACTTATTTATTTGGCTTAGTCAATATCATTATCATAATCTCAACCGGACCTTTTCTGTCCAGTCGTCTTGGCAATTGTATGCTGAATTTCTTAGAGTCTTTGACTACACTTCATAAGCTAAGAGATCATCTTTTTCTCTCTCCCATCTCTCATCATTTTCATCTGGGAAATTACTGAGACTCAGTGAATCTAGTTTACAGTTCTTTGTTGCTCAAGGCATGTCCCAGGCTTTCAGTCACTGTTACCCCAATTTGGAAATTTTTCTGTGCTTAAATCTGACCCTTTCCAGCCTTGCCCACAAGTCTTAAACTCGCACAAAAGCCAGAGTGACCCTTTTATCACAAAGTTGTAGCCTCCTTTCAATAAATACCCTGGCACTACCTTTAGAAAATATTTCCTGGGGTCTGTTTATTAAAAAAATTCTGTGATGTGTAATACTTTTCTGCAGTAACTGAAATATGCCTATAGTCAGAGTTAATGTCTAAAATCTTGAAATGTGTGACTCTTACTTGTTAACCTGTGATTTTTGTTCTCTCAAGTGTTCTGTGGCTATGGCCGCATTCATTTCATAAGCAATATCTTTTTTCCACTAAGATCCTTCTCTCTTACTGGGTTTAAAGAAAGATTTATTTTTACTCCCACTGTTAGTCTGGCTTCCCTGACTTCTCCATTCTTTTGTTGTTTCTTTGAGCTTGTCCCTTGGTGCTATGGATATTTTATACAGGTCAGGCACTATATAGGTATTATCTCTGGCTGAGTCCTTTTGTCTCCTTCAAATGTCAAATAGACAGCCTGATTATTTTCTAAAATATTCAGTGCTTTTCAGCTGATATATCCCTGTATGGAGTTTTAAAAATGATTTCTTCTTGAAATTATTTTTCTTTTTCCTCTCCCACTAGAACATTTATGTTAGATAAGTTTCAAATTTATAAGTTTTCTTCTTTTCAGCCCAACAAAGACATTCAATAACATATGTCCAAAAATAATATGTCATATATATTATATTTATATAATATATATGCATAACGTATGGCTTCATGGTCAGAAAAAGAATATTAAATATGGGATTAGAAGAATTGAATTCAAATTTTTAATCTTTATATCATCCAATTAAGTCATTTCACTTTTCTGAGGCTTGTTTTTCTTATCTATAAATTTGGAACTCAAGGACAATAATATCCACCTCTAAGGTAGTTGAATTAAATGTCTTATAAATGCCACTTATGACAGTAAAACGTCTTGAAAGATTGCTCCTTCCTATGGAATTACAGGAATTATCTCTCCTGAAAGTAACTACTCGTACAAACATTAATAAAGAATAAATGTTTAAATATTTTACTAGGTGAGGCAGGGGAAAGGATGCATCACATATTACATGCCAAACTGGAATGATTCCCTTTATACATACAGTTTCTTTTTATTTTTGGAAAGTTTCTTCTCTTGGCAGCTAGCAAGTCATATCTTTTGTCCTGCATAGCTGCTCAGGTCCTTTATTGTTCCTGAAATTTCATTTTTGGTCATTAGTATTTATTTCCACTTCACCCACTGAAAGTTCAACATTCAGTGGATCCTCTCTCCCTAGGAAGGTATTTCAGCCATCATCACTTCTATTTTCAATCTGGCCCCCTAGTGGTCTTGCTATACCCTTACCCTCCAGACCAAACAAAAATATTCAGTCTAGAAAACTTAACCTCATCTATATGCAAATCAGCTGCTTTTTATCTTATATCTCATGGTAGAAGCAATATGAGCTATAAATTGACAAAACTTTATGGGAGATAATAGAGTATAAGATCAGCAAGGTCACAACTTGGCATGAATTTGACATTATACATCATTATTCCATCAATTCCAATGTGATAAACTCTATTACTCTGTACCTTCTTTAAACTAAAATTTTGCCTAGGCATACCTCCATTTGTACACAGTCACTGATATTTACATACAATGTAAAAGCTTTCCTATTAGGAAACGGATACTTAACCTGTGGCACCCTTATCTTTTCCCTTATATCCATTTTTATTGCGCACCACTCCAAAAGACTACCTGGATCACTTCTTTTAAACTTAGCATCACAATGCACTTCTGACATTCACCTGGCGTAGTAGTTAGTTTCCTTGACTTCTTTCTCTTCTTTCCAAAATAATAGCTTTATAGCCAACAGTGCTGATAGATTAGTTGTTGATTAATTTGTCCTCTCAAGTAAATTCATGTATATATTTTTGGATATGTATAAAATCTTGGGATCTTAACAGAAAATGTTAGGCAATGTGTGGTAAATGTTTCAGGTCAAATTGTCAATTTGTGAGAACTTGACACATAGGTAGCCTATTTTGAAAAATAATGTGGAATGTTCCATTTAATTGGGTTAATTTCATTTCATGTGAAATCTTCCCTCTTACTCTAACTGAGAGCAGCTATTTGGAGGCTGGAGAAGTTTAGAATCACATGTAACTCAGTTAAACTGAAGACTTGGCATATGTTTTATAATTGTAAGTAGTTTAAATGCATTATTTTATTATTAAGAAATTGTTCCAGCCGGGCGCAGTAACTCATGCCTCTAATCCCAGCACTTTGGGAGGCCAAGGTGTGTGGATCACAAGGTCAAGCGATCCAGACCATCCTGGCCAACATGGTGAAACCCCATCTCTACTAAAAATACAAAAAAAAAAAAAAAAAAAAAAATAGCCAGGCATAGCGGCAGGAGCCTGTAGTCCCAGCTACTTGGGAAGCTGAGGCAGGAGAATCACTTGAACCCAGGAGGCAGAGGTTCCAGTGAGCCAAGATTGCGCCACTGCACTCCAGCCTGGTGACAGAGTGAGACTCCGTCTCAAAAAAAAAAAAAAAAAACAGAAATTTTTCCAAAAATCAAAACACTGTTGCTGCATTTAAGAGGTCCTTAATCGCTTAATCTGTGTCCAAAAGTGGAAGTTTAAGGTGTTTCTTTCTTCTATTTCAATCCAAATTTAAATATCCCTCACTTAAGACATTTGTACTACAGTGATACCTCAAAGTCAAACAATTTCCAAAGAATGCCAATGAATTGCCAAAGAGATAGTAAATAATAAAAGTAATAGCAAGGGTAACAAGAGCTCACTAATTTTTGAATCACTGCTGTAAAGCCATAAGATATATTAATTCAGTTAATCCTTACAGTCCTATGCATTTGACACTGTTACTGTTTTACAGAGGAGAAAACTGAGGCAGAGAGATTAATTTGTTCAGGGTTACACAAAAAGATGTAAGTGGTAAAACTGTAAAATATCACTTGTTTTTAAATCTCCCAGTTCCTAAACTGACTTCTAAAGCCGTAAGGAATTCTACAAAAGCAGTTGGCAGAAAATTTTGCCAGGATCAAGAGAATATCACATTTCTTTTTCTACATTTTGAAAACATGGGAAGCTTTAGAAGTAGACGTGTATGTGTACGTGTATTTGGCCTACTATTGGATACTCAAAGTTTTAATTGTTTTTTTCCTCATTTTCATTTCATTTGTAGTTTCTGAAGCTATGTTTACATGTACCCTTTCTTTTACTATGCTCATATATCACTAGTTCTGTAAAGTGGCAATAGGTTTCATAGTCAGCTAAGTTTGTTTTTATCTATTAATGGACTTCTTGGATTCTGTACTATGTTAATATATATTATACCTCAAGAGGAAGATTATATTTTAAAGATTTTCTCACACTTACCTGTCCCCACAGAAAAATCCTTTCTTTTGGCATATGTGTATATCTTAAAGGATTGGTATTTTCTGAAAATCATCCTGGGAAGAAATAAACTGAATAATAATTATTATAATATTTGAGATGATTAATATATATGTTGACTCTGAATATTAAAACATATAGCTTTGAGTAATACATCAAAATGGGAGATTAAACAACATTTTAAATATACAGAAGGATTTAAGAAGGAAAAGTGTACAAAGTCTTCTGAGAATCCGTATTAGTTTTTGGTTTATCCTAGTAAAGTAATTTTTCTGATTCTGTTGCTCCTTGCCTTCTGCTGATATGTGAAGGAATACACTAGCAAATCCTGAGCGATTCTCCATTTTTGTAATTTCATGTGCATTAACTTTTCCCCATTATCATTCTTTTCAAATAACCATCCAAAATTTGTAACCATAACTTGAAAATATGAATTGAAGTTCTAAGGACCAATTCCCTTAAACCAAAATTGTATCCAAGCAATGAAAGTACAATTATCAATTGCTTTTTAATGGGATTAAGGGCAAATAATGTCTAGCTGCCTTTAATCTATTAAAGTATTTTTTCTTTCATGTTTTATTTATTTTTAAATATTATTCTAACAAGCATGTTTTTAAAAGAAATCCTATGTTCACAAAATGCATCAACCTTTTTGATAATTTGATGCATCTTGAATTATTGTTTTATATTAAATATATGTTCCTGAAGGAAGAAATCAGTGTATGGGGATGAGGTAGAAAATACAAAGATTAATGTGCTAGATAAAACAGTTAGGAAGTCATTTGCATTATTTTAATTAAAACCCATTACAATCTTACACTGATTGTTGTCAATTCCAATATATCTAAGTCAAATGCTTTAGTGCCTTTATTTTATATTTACGTGCAATAATACATGGAAAAGATGGTGCATAATCTGTTTTTATTTTTTCCCCTTTACAAGCTTAACATTGCCTCTTCTTCCAAAAGTATTATTAGCTTTGTACTTTTGTTTTTTTAATTAACCAAAATGGCTAACTATTCTTCAAGGGAAAAATATGGTATTCTTTTAACTGAATGAAGTCTGCTAACAATGATAAAAAATGAAATTTCCTAGTTTGATTTTAATTCCATGACTGTCAACTATTTCTAACACTAAAACCTAGAGTAATATGAGGACTTGATTAGTTTACCATATTTTACATCAGTCTTAAATCTCGGTAGGTTTTAATATATAAATTCCAATAGACTTTGATAGTTTGCCTTAGGGAATGGGTCTCCCTTCTGAACCAAGCTGTTCAATCCCCTATGCAGGGATAATAGCTTATCCCTGACGTAAGTGTGTTTGATTGGTCAGCAGCATGATGGGAATACACAGTTTTACAAAGGATGAGATTCCATCACTTGACCCCTAACTTGTGCACATTTCAATTCTATTGGCTGTTTCCCTCAGAGACTCTGGAGGACTTTGTTTCTGAAGAATGTAAAGATGTAAAGAAAGGAAAACAGGAGTGTTCGTGGTTAATGATCTCTGTTAACTGCTATTAAAATGCAGTCAAGTTTTTGCTTCACTGAATTAAATGGAATGAAGAGAGGGGAATGTTTGTGTCAGTGTGAGGCTTATTTGTCTGGGGTGTTACTCATGCCACCAAGCATCAAAAGATCTCATTCCTCAGAAGTTTTAAACAAGATGTTATATTTGTTGGATGTTGCCCAACTAGTATCTTGAAGAAATGCAGTCATAGGTCTTGTTAGGTCCAAGAAAAAAATTCCAAAACTCACAACGAATATACGATTTCATATCATTGTGTTGTTTGCATGTCTCAAGCCAATGTTTTGGATTGCCTTTTTTCTCAACCATATTCTTCATGTTTTTATAAAGGAGAGTGCTCTTTGTTTTTTCTGTGAAAGCAAATTTCATTTCACTTTGTCCAGCTGGTCTTTAAATGACACTTTTGTGAAATAATTATTTGGCTAGTAATTTTTTAATATTTCTGAATTCATGCTTTATAGTTCATTTCTAGAACTTTGTATAAGTTAGTTTTTGTTGGTTAACAAACCATCCCCAACATTTACTTGTTTAAAGCGACAGCCAATTACTATTTCTCATGAGTCTGTGGGGTAGCTAGATGATTCAGTTATCTGGACCAGCTTCGGTTGCAAGTATTGTTAAAATATGGAAATAACAGAAACAAACCCAATAAATTAGTTAGATAAATGAAGATGGTTCATCTGATTAATATTATGCAGTCATTGGAAATTGTTTTAAAATAATATAAATACAGGCAAATATTTCTAATATTCTAAGTGAAAAATTAAGATATAAAATTGTATATATAATAAGATTTAATAGTTAAAACACATATAAACATATGAAAATATAAAATTTATAGAATAGCCTTGCCAAAATGTTAGTAATACTTCCCTTTAGATGGTGAAATACAGAAAATGTTTACTTTGTTCTTTTCTGTTGATACGGGTTGGCTTTGTGTCTTCACCCAAATCTCATCTCGAATTGTAATCTCCACTTGTTGAGGAAAGGACCTAGTGGGAGGTGATTAGATCATGGCGGTCATTTTCCCCATGCCATTCTCATGATAGTGAGGGGTTCTCCTGAAAGCTGATAGCTTTAAAGTATGACACTTCCTCACATTCTCTCCCTCTCTTGCTTCGCCATAGTAAGATGTGCCTTACTTCGCCATTCTTCTTCCTGAGGCCTCCCCACTGTGTGGAACTGTGAGTCAACTTAACCTCTTTCGTTTATAAATTATCTAGTCTCCGGTAGTATCTTATAGCAGTGTGAGAACTAATACACTGTATTTCCTAAATTTCACAATCAATATGCAATTTTTCTATAATCTGAAAATAATATAAAAGAAACATTGTATAACTAGTAGCCTGTAGTAGGAAGGATCCTAATATGGCTTCCAAGATCCCTGTCCCTGGTAGATATACCCGTATAATCACTTCCCCTTGAGTATAGGAAAGACTATGAATATTACAGATATTATTATAGTGATTAGACTGTTACATTCAAAATTTGAGGGATCTTGAATTAGTAATTAAGATCCCAAATTAGTTGACTTTGAGTTAATCAAAAGGGATAAGCTGGGTGTCTTGGCTCGTGCCTCCCAGAGCTTTGGGAGTCTGAGGTGGGTGGATCACTTGAGATCAGGAATTTGAGACCAGCCTGGCCAACATGGTGAAACCACGTCTCTACTAAAAATACAAAAATTAGCTGGTGGCAAGTGCCTGTAATCCCAGCTACTTGGGAAGCTGAGGCATGAGAATCGCTTGAACTCAGGAGGCAGAGGTTGCAGTGAGCCTAGATTGCATCACTGCACTCCAGTCTGGGCGAGAGAGTAAGATTCCATCTACAATAAAAAGGGCAATTATTCTGGTGAAGTCTGAGCAAGTTAGATTAGCCCTCAAAAGGGATTGAACCCTATCTGGAGGAAGTGACACAACACATGAGAGAGATTCCCCTGCTGATTTGAACAAGTAAGAGGCCATAATGTAAGAGATCCATGTGACTAGAACCTGAGGACATCCTTAGGAGTAGAGTGATACACCTGTCACACTGAACAAGAAAATGAGGACATTAGTCCTACATCTGCGAGAAATGGGATTCTACTAACAACCGGTGTCCCCACGTTGCAAACGAGATTGCAGCACTGGATGATGTTTGGATTTTAGCCAGCTGAATGTACTAACTCCTGGCCCACAGAAACTGTGAGATAATAAATGTGTTTTATTTTAAGATGCTAAATTTGTGGTAATTTGTTAGGCAGTTATGCATTTGTTAATATGAACTTAACAGCCCTTTAAAGCCAATTTCCTTTCACTTTTTCATTTCCCAGATTTTCTAGATATTTGTTGCAAGTAATAGTACATAATTCAAAATCATGCCACCATTGTTGATACAGTTGATTAGAATTATTGTGCACATCCATTCTTACAACCTCTCAACCTGACAATGTGGCATCAGGTATTTGTCAAATGAGAGTCACTGAATTTAACTTTGTGATACAGAGACAACCACACAGAAAATTAACTGGAATAGTAGACTCTTAGAATTAACAGGTTATCAACTATCATAGATAAATGGAAAAATTTATGGAGTGGATCAATCAATATTCAATTAAACCATATGTCATGAAGAATGTTTTCATGGTCATAATTAGTAGCACAAACTTCCAGACAATTTCAAGCCACATAATCATTTTTTCATGTGGACGATGTGAAAAACCATCAGAAATGTCAATAACAACCCAGAATTGGCAATGTATAATACTTGGTGTCCTTTATTTTTATTACTGCTGGCAGATTATCTTTTCCTCTAAACCCCTGTTTAGAATCAAAATAATTTTCAAAACATCATTCTGTGAAACCATTTCCAATCCATCTGATTTAGCCTAAGAAATAAAATCAATTTTTCATCGAGAAAATAACATTTACTCCATGATTTAAACAGCTCAACTTTGGTAATGCATTTCAGTGATTGAAGACTAACTAGATAAAATTTGTTTCACCCATTTTCATTACAACTTTAAAAAGAGCTAGTATTTTGTGTAATAAGGTAAAAAGTTAGTAAGAATTATGAGAAAATGGCATCAAATATGATATATTGATTTCTTTTTCTGATGGTTTACTTTGTCCAAAAATGGCTGGATACATTTTAGCTATAACACTGAACTAGGCCACAGCTATGCTATTAAAGCAAGACTGACTTTATATAACTTCTTCAAACGAATCTCAGTGGTCCTCCCTTCCAATATCATTTGCTGTTCAATGTGTGACCATCCCCTGTCTAGGCCTTCGTTTGTTCCCTTATGATATGAGTGGTTTAGACTTGCAGTAATGATTCCCAGAGCATGGCTTACATCAGCTCACTGATTACCTCAGAACTCGTTAGAAATGCATATTCCCTATTATCACCTGAGACTTAATGAAGGAGAGGTTCTGGGGGTAGGAGCTGAACAGTAATGGATATTTTAGTCAACATGTCCTCAGGTAGACTGGATTATCTGTAAGAAACCTTGTAGATCTGAATAGATGTCCCTTCAAGTGACTTTAGGTTGCAGCAGACCCATTTTTTTACAGTTTAGTTGATCAGGGTTGCAGTATGAATTTTCCTTCCAAAACTTAGTTAAGCATAAAGCTATTTAGTTTAGAGAGGGACCAAAGTCATTTCTCTATAGGGATGATGTCAGGTCTTCAGTATCATTTTTTAAATAAAAGGATTGCTTTCCTTTGCCCCCAGTATGTTTCCTTCTTTACTGCATCTCCTGAAGATCCTAGCCACCTACCTCCCATTTTGTTATGCCTGCCTCTAGGAAGCTACATTCCCAAGAGGAGGGTTTTGGTTTGGATATAAAAGGAAGATAGTCTCCACATTAAGATAGATTTAATTTCTATGTCAGGGACTCGAAAATCCATTGCTTATTGTCGCAATAAGGAAAGCATATGGGAGAAGAGGGTTTAGCTTTTTGGATTTAGAGACAGCTAGGATTGAATTCTGACTCTGGCTGAAAATTGTGTGATATCTTGTAAGTTACTTATTGTTTCTGTCTCTCTCCTTTTATAATCTGTAAAAATAGAAATAAGACAACATAAATGAAATTACATTGCATGTAACAGGTGCTGAATAAATTGTAGCTTTATTCTATTTCACAGGCTTCACAATCAAGGATTTGAAACCAGATAACTTCATTTCCCAAAACCACTTGCTACCTGAGCCAGCTGGGCAATATTTGTTAACACTTATGTTCCAGCCAGTTAACTATCACTTCACTTTTGTCTACTTTCCATCTGCCTAATCTTTTTTCCTAAGAATGGCTTCTGGTTGGGGATAAACAATCTAATAGGGAAGTATCCTGATTAGTAATGATGATAATAATTTTAAATAATTATGAGTAAGAATGAGTAAGAATGTAAATAAAATCCTTGGGAATTTCTGTGGAAAGTTAAAAAATAGATACTTTAAATTTTTTTTTTTTTTTTTGAGATGGAGTCTCGCTCTGTTGCCCAAGCTGGAGTTCAGTGGTGCAATCTCAGCTCACTGCAACCTCCACCTTCTGGGTTTAAGCGATTCTCCTGCCTTAGCCTCCTGAGTATTTGGGATTACAGTTGCACACCACCACACCCGGATAATTTTTTACATTTTTTGGTAGAGATGGGGTTTCACCATGTTGACTAGGCTGGTCTCAAACTCCTGACATCAAGAGATCAGCCCACCTCTGCCTCCCAAAGTTCTGGGATTACAGGCATGAGCTACCACACCTGGCTAAATAAAATATTCTTAAAAGCCAGAATCACATATAAAGCACTTAGGATATAATCATAATCAAAAGGAATCACTACACTGGGGAAATTAAAATTCAGCTTATATTACCATCCCCTTTGTCTTGACTCATGTACAGATGCCTCAACTTGTTTGTAAACATCCAATATAGTTAAGTCAAATCCTGGTGTGTGTATGTGTGTGTGCATGTGTGTGTGTGTTGTGTATGCACCTGTATGCACATGTCTGTGTGTTTAGAAATAAATACTTTTAAAATTATAGAAATCAGACAGATATTTTGTGGATTTAAAAAACAAATCATTAAGGATTATTTGAGCATATCAAGTTCTAAAACACATAGTACAGTGCAAACATACCTCTGGTTATGGTCATTGATTACTTACTAGTACCATTATACCTGAATAATGATGTCAAAGAAGAGGTGGATTTGCTTGTATCTGATCTGTTTCCAAAGCTGGGATCACTTTTCCCTTTAGCTCTAGCGAAGATTGGTTTAATACTCATTATATCATGAATGGAAAGTTCAGTCTTCCAAAGGTATTAAAATTATTGGGAGTGCCTTTCAGAGGGTGGAGGGTGGGAGAAAGGAAAGGATCAGGAGAAATAACTAATGCATGCTAGGCTTAATACCTGGGTGATGAAATAATCTGTTCAACAGACTCCCATGATGCAAATTTACCTATGTGGCAAACGTGTACTTGTACCTCTAAACTTAAAAGTTTAAAAAAAAATTTCCACGAGTAAGGGACGATAGACAACATTTGTATGTGTCTCAGTTCCTATTCCAAGAAATTATATCAGGAATTGTTTTAGTTTCTTCCAGCCAGGTAGGTATAGAATTCTTCCCTTTAAATTCTACAAAACGTAATTCAACTTCTCTGCCTAACACACACGGGGCATTTCATTTATTCTTTCAACAAATATTAATGAAAGCTATAATATGGGCCCTGTACTATCTTGGAGCAGGGATACAAACAAGAGAGACAAGATCTCTTATGTCATAAATCTAATGCATCACAAACAACAGACTTTTTAAAAAATATAATGGTACATAGACTTAAAAATAAAATGGTATGCATTGGCGGGTATGAGGTGGGGAAAAGGAATCCATTTTACTTTATGTAAAGTTGTCAAAGGAGGCCTTTTCAAGGAAATTATCTTTACACAATTTGACTTATATTTTTTAAAAGATTATTCAGGGTGCTGAGTAGAGAATGTTTTATATGGGGGTGGGGCAAAGGAATAGTAGAGAGATCAGTTAGAAGACGATTGCCTAGGTGAGAGATGGTGGCCTGGGCTAGGATGGTGGCAAGGAAAATAATGAGACCCACCAATTTAGATTATTCTTTAGGGAAGCCATTCTCAAAACATGATCCCCAAACCAGCAACTTTGGGTCATACTCTAGATTATTGTATTAAAAATGCTGGGGATGTATCCTAGCTTGCTTTTAAAAGTGTCCCAGTGAATTCTGATGAATGATAAAATTGGAAAGCCATTACTTAGACAAAGTGTTGACAAGCCATGAGGTTGGCATTAGAAAATAATTCAAAATGACTGACTCCTAGAACTGCCTGTTTGTTTCTTTGTTTTTAAAGAAGGAGGAGTATACCAAGCTTTCCATGAAATTAAAGATGAAGACATTTTCTCTTTGTGACTAAACAACTTCAAAATAAATACTGGAAAGCTAACTAAAAGTTCCTCAGCCATTTCTGCCACTGAAGCATTGGTGCATCACTGCATTACTTGACTCTTCTCTCTAGACCAAATTTTTCTCTTTTCTTTCTTTCCTTTTCTTTTCATCCTCACCTCTTTGCTCTCCTTACTTCCACTTTCTGTTCAAATATAATGCAGAATAATTTTCCTGCTGCTTGACTCATCCAGTCCCATGAACTAAAAACTAAATATCTAACTTTCATCCCTTCAATATAATTTTCTAAATAAATGCAGTTCCTGCTCAATGAAAAATTCTGGTATCAGCTATTAAGATAATACATTGTCACATCCACTATATAGAGAAATAAATTTTGATTTGAAAATATTTAAAACTATAGAATAATTATTTTATAAATTTTATAAAAAATGGATTGTCAAAAATAATTGGATTGTTAAAAATAATTTAAATTTTTGAATTGGTACTTAAATTTTGCCAACAACATTGATTAAGAATTTTTAAATTGTTGATATCTTTGCTGGTTTTTCATGTACATTTGTTGTGAACTTCAAATAAAGAGTATGATTTTTAATCCAGAACCATGTTGTTCAAATAAATTTTATAAATATTCTCTCAAAGTCTTATATAAAATCAAAAGATGGAACTCCATTTTTCACAAATTATTTTTTAAATTGTGGCAATTATTGTTCTTATACTATGCAATCTGATATAGAAGTGAGTTAAAGCATAATTCAAGGAAATTTATTCATTTTCTATTCAGTTATTTTTCCACAACAATATCTGCACTTCTTTTCAATATTGATGTGATATCAATGTATAACAAAATTCTTTTCTTTTAGAACTGCTGTTCTTGTGTAAGAATGCTGCTCTCTTAATCATAACTGTGGCAGCTCAATGCTTGAATTGCAGCATAAAATGTAATTTATTAAAATCTTTTCCAGGCAAGTCTGAGACAAGGAATTTAGTATTTATTAATGCTTTCTCCATTTTAAGCTTAGGGAAAGCTGAATTAAATGCAGTAAAACTTGTGATACTGTCTTCACACTCAATTTTTTTTGTGCACAAAAAGAAGTCTCTATCATTTAAAAATAGACTATGAAATAAAAAACAACTTCTGAAGGTTTTTGACATTTTTATGCTTTTTTACATTTTGGGAGATTTCCCTTATGATTTGGTGTTAAGCCAAAACTTGTCTTTAGAACAGTGAAATGATACTATACAACTTTGGTTCTGAACGGGAATGGTCCAGACTGGGTGACCATCCTGAATCAGGCTAACTAATAAGACCACCTTCCCTGAGTCTTTCTTACTATTAAGTAAGAGCAGGTATTGTAATTTCCAAGACTCTTACACTAATGCAAATTACCACTAGTTGTATCTGAAATAAACTTACTACTAGTTATATGAAAAATATACTTTCCATTTAATTCAGCACTTGAATTACTACTAGTTCAAGTGCTGAATTAAATGGAAAGTATATTTTTCATATAACTACTAGTAAGTTTCTTGAGGAAAGATATGATTGTGGAAAGATAGATTCAATGATATAGAGATTGTTTATTTCCAAAATTAGGCTCAGTCTCAAAATAATAAAATGAGGGATGATTAATTTCTGGTCTAGAAACTGGGGGAAATGCTAATTTTCTGAGAATACTGAGTTCAGCAATATAAGTTCACTGAAGTCAAGTGTTTCAGGATTCTATGCTATCTAAGAATTTCTGAAGACTTTTCCTTAGTGCTTTCTCTCCTAATATGTCAAATTGTTTCATACTTTTCTATATCGTCATAGTCCACTGCCTAAGAAAAATAGGTGGGAGTTTTTTCTAGAAAAAAATGATTTTGCTTATACAAATATACAGAATAATCAGCATATCTTTATGCTTACTCATTACCATGTTTGTTTTAATTTTTACATGGGAAATTAATATTTTGCATTTGAAAATATTGACTATATGTTCTTTTGTCAAGATCTTTAGGGTACAGTTCATATTACCTCTTTGTATTTCTCTCCATGTACCATTTGTCACAGAGACTTGCGTCCAAGACTTTACCCTACTTCTGTGCTAAGAAGTTACTCTACCACAGTTTCATAGATTCAAGCAGGAGGCCCAAGGCCTCTGGGACAGAGACAAAGGCTCATACCGCTCATGACACAGAAGGTGGCATGAGCTTCTTGTTTGCGTCAATTGCTTTTGCTCCCCAAAACTCATGGGGGTCATCTGGAATGACCAAGGTAGATGTAGTGGTCTGAATCACAGGTGTGCAATTCTGAATTGAGATTTTCTCCAATATTATTGTGGAGGCTGTAACAAACCTGCTCCACTTTTGCCCCAGGAAGATACTATCTATATAATGCTGGTCAGGAAAGAAATCTGCCTACTGACTTGCAGGGAGATACTATCTTCATCATCCCAGACTGCTTACTATACAAACATCCTTTAAATGATAGTCCAGGATAGAACTGTCACCATAGAGGATTGTCCCCCAACAGAATGATCTAATGGAAAATAGTAGCTATTTCCTAAACTCAACAGAATGCCATTTTGAATTTTTTATATTTAAAGTATAGGTATGTGTTTTAGTTCAGGTGGCTGTAACAAAGTACCATTGATGAGATGGCTTATAAACAACATTTCTCACATTTGTTTCTCACATTTCTGAAGCCTGGAAATCTGAGATCAAGGTACTGGCATGGTTGGGTTCTTGTGTGTCCCCTTTCCTGGGTTACAAACTGTTAACTTCTTGTGGTATCTTCACATATGTGAAAGAGGGTGAGCGTGCTCTCTGGAATCCTTTCATAAGGGCATTATCCCTTCATGAGGGCTTCACATTCAATCATGACGATGGTGCCCTCAAGAAGGGATAGAGCTCTTAGGAAAGGATTCCACCTCCTGATATCATTACATGGAGGTTAGGATTTCAACATCTGAATTTTGAGGGGACACAAACTTTCAGTCCATTGCAGTATGTTCTTAGAATACAATTTTTGTTTTCTCTAGATTTCATTCCCAAATATTTGTGGTTTAGAACTAAACTGGCTCATAATTAGGTGTCATTGAATCTGGCACCTTATCCTGCTTTAAAAGCATTGTGCAAATCACATACCATTTATCTCCATGGCGATAGCTAAACTACCAATCACCTTTTAAATTCACACACACACACACACACACACACACACACACACACACACACACAC
>NC_045443.1:84724911-84729326 GCF_002776525.5 Piliocolobus tephrosceles | reverse complement strand
ACACACACACACACACACACACACACACACACACACACACACACACAATCAGTAGGCTTTGTGAAAGAATTTGGAGCATTTTGTAGTATTCAAAAAGATTCATTCAACTGAATGGCCCTGCAGTACTGAGTGGAAATAGACATACCGTTAATATATATTTTAATCCTGTATGTAAAAGTTTAAGTTTCTTTGCAGCAATATGAATCAGACAGAAAGACAATTCTTTATTTCTTCTTCTTTCTCTACCTTTTTTCCTTTATTTCCTCCAAGCTACCCCCCTAAATTCTACTTCAATATTTAAATCGTGTTGAAGGTTGAGTGCCTGAATATTTCATTTTCATTCCATCTTTAAGGTTCATCAATTTTGAATATGGATTATAAATCTATAGTAAGTTTTTCCTGGGAGAAATGGTGACCAAAATAGCTTACTTGAGGCATATAACCAATTTCACTCTTTTTCAGTGCTAAATTTTATAACCAGCGTATTCCAAAGGGATAAAAGAAATATGTCTCAGGTAGTAAGTGGTTTGAGTACTGAACTATTATAAATGGCTGATAGTTAGCTATTAGAAATGAAGGCATATAATATTGAAAAGCACATATCTAGGAAAGCCAAATCATGGAAAATATTGAAATACATGCAAATACAACACGTATTTGCCAGCAATTTGACCTGAGTTTCCATTTATTTTAAATATGGACTTATATAGAAAACATCATCTAATTTCACATTCTTACAGGAAATTTGTGTGTGAAAGGAAAAAGGGAAAAAATAGAGCTTTAAACAAAATATTATCTGACTGTATTCCATAAACATGTATATATACATATAGGGCATATATGAAAGCCTTCATTTTATGGATATTAAAATGGATTCAGAGAAAGTTTATATGTTTTTTTCAAGGTTACAGAGCTATTAAATCACAGTATTTTTACTAGAGCTCAACATTTCTTGGCCAGGCTTGTTTTCACTATATTATAAACTTACCTTCATTAATAAAAACATCTGTTGTTTATTAATGATTCACTATATATTTGGCACTATGTCAGGAGTTTTACTTGGGCTATCTAATTTAATTCTACAACAGAGAAAGGGTCAATTGTTATCTTCATATCAATAGGTAGTAATTTTACAAGATCACAGAAAGAATAAAAGCTTGAACTTAATATCAAACCTAAGTATTTCAGAGCCAGAACTTTGAATGGAAATGCAACCCTAAACATGAAATATATTCAGCAATTTACCAATTACACATATTCATATCACAAAGTGGGAATTTTGAAGCACTTCTCTGTCAGCAATAACATATACTTTTAAGATTCTATGAACCACTTAAGCTTCAATAGAAACTCAGTAAGATATAAATTCAAACATGATCTTTTAGCCAAAGATTGAACCTTAGAGAAAATACCAACCAAAAAATCCTGTCAATAAAGAACAATTCCTGTAATTCATAGTGAATGAAGTATCATCAACTAATGCAAGACATCTCTTTGGAAGATCATTTTGAAATATGCTAGTAGGTGAAATATTTTCATTCCAACTGCAGAGAATTAATGTTACATTTGCTTTCTATGACATCCAGTGCTCATTTCTTCTGGATGATGATTCAGAGGCAGGAGCTAAGCCTAGGTTCTATTTAATATTCTCTGCAAATTTCATATTACTCTGTGATGCTCTGGAAACAAAACAATTATTATTCACCTCCCACAGGGAAAGCCAAACTGTATTTAAAGTTGTAGCCAATCTACTCCAGTTCTATAGAAGTGTTTTTTTAAGAGGCAGAATATCCTTGGAATTTTATTAAGGAAATAAAAATAATCATAATGCATTCAAGTTAAAAACCTTGAAATATATCCCACCTACAAATCTAGAATGTCTTGAAATCACATTTTAAAGCAGTGAGCATTAAGAAGAAACTAGTCTTATGTGTCCCCCAGTCCCCACACAATACACAAAAGAGTCTTTGTGTTGGCCTTGCTTCTTCAGAAATGGGTAAGATATAATACAATATTTACATAGAACTGCCTCACAAAGAATGAGAAATTAGATCAAATTTAAAGATGAAAGAAAATTTATTTTTCTAGTTTTACATTTGAATTCTAAATTTGGCTCACTGAAATAATTTCCATTTCTTTCTTTGAGAAAGCATACATCTATGTTTCCATTTTAGCATAGAAAGATAACAGACCTCTGTTCTAATAGTGATTATGACTTCTCAATTATACTTGCAATAATCTCATGTATTGTCATGGTGTTAAAACATTTTGCATCTTATTTCAAAAGGAAAAGAACAACTTCAATCTGCATCCAAACAATAAACTTGGATTGGAATGCAGCTTTTTTGGAGGGGGGAGGTGGGTGCTATGTCGATCCACTAAACAAACCGATATTATTTGTGTAACATTATAAGTATCTTTACCGTGTAAATCATTTTGAGGTATGTTTCTACTAGTTGCAGCTAAGAGTTGAATGCATGTATCATTAAAAGTGGTGATATTTTTGCCTTTAATTTTTCTAAATTCTTCATATTCCATACCCCTCCTAAAGAAAACATAAATGTCATAAAGAAAAAAGACAATTACTTTAGATAAGATGAATATATGCCTGAGTTTACTTGGGCAATTCTAATTCATGCCTATTTTCCCAGCATAATTATTGTTAGTGGTGCATTTCATTCTCAAACTATTTATTTAAACAAACTATCTCCCAACTTAATGACTTACAATAACAATTTCTTACCTTTTATGAATATGATATCAGTTGAATTGATCTGTTGATTGAACCTATTTGAATGATCTTGGGTAGACTTTTTTTTTTTTTTTTTTAATACTTTAAGTTCTAGGGTACATGTGCATAATGTGCAGGTTTGTTACATATGTATACATGTGCCATGTTGGTGTGCTGCACCCATCAACTCGTCAGCACCCATCAATTCATCATTTATATCAGGTATAACTCCCCAATGCAATCCCTCCCCCCTCCCCCCTCCCCATGATAGGCCCCAGTGTGTGATGTTCCCCTTCCCGAGTCCAAGTGAGCTCATTGTTCAGTTCCCACCTATGAGTGAGAACATGTGGTGTTTGGTTTTCTCTTCTTGTGATAGTTTGCTAAGAATGATGGTTTCCAGCTGCATCCATGTCCCTACAAAGGATGCAAACTCATCGTTTTTTATGGCTGCATAGTATTCCATGGTGTATATGTGCCACATTTTCTTAATCCAGTCTGTCACTGATGGACATTTGGGTTGATTCCAAGTCTTTGCTATTGTGAATAGTGCCGCAATAAAGATACGTGTGCATGTGTCTTTGTAGTAGCATGATTTATAATCCTTTGGGTATATACCCAGTAGTGGGATGGCTGGGTCATATGGTACATCTAGTTCTAGACCCTTGAGGAATCGCCATACTGTTTTCCATAATGGTTGAACTAGTTTACAATCCCACCAACAGTGTAAAAGTGTTCCTATTTCTCCACATCCTCTCCAACACCTGTTGTTTCCTGATTTTTTAATGATTGCCATTCTAACTGGTGTGAGATGGTATCTCATTGTGGTTTTGATTTGCATTTCTCTGATGGCCAGTGATGATGAGCATTTTTTCATGTGTCTGTTGGCTGTATGAATGTCTTCTTTTGAGAAATGTCTGTTCATATCCTTTCCCCACTTTTGGATGGGGTTGTTTGTTTTTTTCTTGTATATTTGTTTGAGTTCTTTGTAGATTCTGGAAATTAGCCCTTTGTCAGATGAGTAGATTGCAAAAATTTTCTCCCATTCTGTAGGTTGCCTGTTCACTCTGATGGTAGTTTCTTTTGCTGTGCAGAAGCTCTTTAGTTTAATGAGATCCCATTTGTCAATTTTGGCTTTTGCTGCCGTTGCTTTTGGTGTTTTAGACATGAAGTCCTTGCCCATGCCTATGTCCTGAATGGTACTACCTAGATTTTCTTCTAGGGTTTTGATGGTATTAGGTCTAACATTTAAGTCTCTAATCCATCTTGAATTAATCTTCGTATAAGGAGTAAGGAAAGGATCCAGTTTCAGCTTTCTACTTATGGCTAGCCAATTTTCCCAGCACCATTTATTAAATAGGGAATCCTTTCCCCATTTCTTGTTTTTGTCAGATTTGTCAAAGATCAGATGGTTGTAGATGTGTGGCATTGTTTCTGAAGGCTCCGTTCTGTTCCATTGGTCTACATCTCTGTTTTGGTACCAGTACCATGCTGTTTTGGTTACTGTAGCCTTGTAGTATAGTTTGAAGTCAGGTAGCGTGACGCCTCCGGCTTTGTCCTTTTGACTTAGGATTGTCTTGGCAATGCGGGCTCTTTTTTGGTTCCATATGAACTTTAAAGCAGTTTTTTCCAATTCGGTGAAGAAACTCATTGGTAGCTTGATGGGGATGGCATTGAATCTATAAAT
>NC_045443.1:84580337-84724511 GCF_002776525.5 Piliocolobus tephrosceles | reverse complement strand
GCTGGGTACGTAATTCCTCCTTTAGCTCTGAGAGGTTTGATGGACTGAAGCCTTCTTCTCTCATCTCGTCAAAATCATTCTCTGACCAGCTTTGATCCATTGCTGGCGATGGGCTGTGCTCCTTTGCAGGAGGAGATGCGCTCTTATTTTTTGAATTTCCAGCTTTTCTGCCCTGCTTTTTCCCCATCTTTGTGGTTTTATCTGTCTCTGGTCTTTGATGATGGTGACATACTGATGGGGTTTTGATATAGGTGTCCTTCCTGTTTGATAATTTTCCTTCTGACAGTCAGGACCCTCAGCTATAGGTCTGTTGGAGATTGCTTGAGGTCCACTCCAGACCCTGTTTGCCTGGGTATCAGCAGCAGAGGTTGCAGAAGATAGAATATTGCTGAACAGCGAGTGCACCTGTCTGATTCTTGCTTTGGAAGCTTCCTCTCAGGGGTGTACTCCACCCTGTGAGGTGTGGGGTGTCAGACTGCCCCTAGTGGGGGATGTCTCCCAGTTAGGCTACTCAGGGGTCAGTGACCCACTTGAGCAGGCAGACTGCCCCTTCTCAGATCTCAACCTCCGTGTTGGGAGATCCACTGCTCTCTTCAAAGCTGTCAGACAGAGTCGTTCGCGTCTGGACAGGCCTCTGCTGCTTTAGCTGAGCCCTGTCCCCAGAGACGGAGTCTACAGAGACAGGCAGGTTTCCTTGAGCTGCTGTGAGCTCCACCCAGTTCGAGCTTCCCAGGGGCTTTATTTACCTACTTAAGCCTCAGCAATGGCGGGCGCCCCTCCCCCAGCCTCGCTGCTGCCTTGCGGTTAGATTGCCGCAGACTGCTGTGTTAGCACGGAGGGAGGCTCCGTGGGCGTGGGACCCTCCTGGCCAGGTGTGGGATATAATCTCCGGTGTGCCGGTGTTACAGCGCAGTATTGGGGTGGGAGTTACCCGATTTTCCAGGTGTTGTGTGTCTCAATTCCCCTGGCTAGGAAAAGGGACTCCCTTCCCCCTTGCGCTTCCCAGGTGAGACGATGCCTCGCCCTGCTTCAGCTCTCGCTGGTCAGGCTGCAGCAGCTGACCAGCACCGATTGTCCGGCGCTCCCGAGTGAGATGACCCCAGTACCTCAGTTGAAAATGCAGAAATCACCGGTCTTCTGTGTCGCTCGCGCTGGGAGATGGAGACTAAAGCTGTTCCTATTCGGCTATATTGCTCCGCCCCCGACTTTCTTATGCTTCTGTGTTCAACTAGCTGGTTGTCTGGAGCTGGCTGATCTATTAGGTGAGTTCAAAAGTAATTGCAGTTTTTGCATTGTTGGAATTTACCATTTATTGAAATACGTTCTTAAATAAATGTGGTTATGTTACGCATCATTTTAATGGGCATTTTCACTTATTTTTGCTAATGATTTATTATCTGCCATTTATTTTATGTTTATTTTAGACTATGAAATGATGTTAGACAAAAAGGAAATTCACATGATTTTCTTATTCAAGTTTAAAATGGGTCATAAAGCAGTGGAGAAAACTTGCAATGTCAACAATGCATTTGGCCCAGGAACTGCTAATGAACACATGTACAGTGGTGTTTCAAGTTTTGCAAAGGAGATGAGAGCTTTGTGAATGAGGAGCATAGGGTCTGGCCATTAGAAGCTGACAACAACCAATTAAGAGCCATCATCGAAGTTGATCTCTTACACCTACACAAGAAGTTGCCCTAGAACTCAGTGTTGACCCTTCTACAGTCATTGGTCATTTGAAGCAAACTGGAAAGGTGAAAAAGCTCAATAAATGGGTACCTCATGTGCTGAGCAAAAATTTTAAAATCGTAGTTTTGAAGTGTCGTTTTCTCTTATTCTACACAACAATGAACCATTTCTTGATCTGATTGTGACACGTGATGAAAAGTGGATTTTATATGACAACCAGAGACGTTCGGCTCAGTGGTTAGACTGAAAGAAGCTCCAAAGTAATTTCCAAAGCCAAACATGCATCAAAAAAAACATGCACTGTTGGGTTGTCTGCTGCAGGTCTGATCCACTGCAGCATTCTGAATCCCAGCAAAACCATTACATCTGAGAAGTATGTTCAGCAAACTGATGAGACATACCAAAAACTGCAACATCTGCTGCCGGCATTAGTCATCAGAAAAGGCCCAAGTCTTCTCTAAGACAGTGCCTGACCACATGTCACACAACCAGTGCTTCCAAAGTTGAATTAATTAGGCTATGAAATTTGGCCTCATTCGCCATATTCACCTGACCTCTCACCAACCAACTAGCACTTATTCAAGCTTCTCAACAACTTTTTGCAGGGAAAACATTTCCACAGCCACTAAGATACAGAAAATGCTTTCCAAGTGTTCCTAGAACCCTGAAGCATTAATTTTTATACTACAGGAATAAACAAACTTATTTCCTGCTGGCAAAAATGTTTCAGTTGTAATGGTTCCTGTTTTGATAAAGGTTTATTTGCGTCTAGTTATAGTGATTTAATATTCATGGTCTGAAATTGCAATTACTTTTGCAGCCAACCTAATAGAATATCTTCAGATGAGATGACTTGTCTCTGTTTCACTTGGTCTTTCTTCTTCCAGCAGTCCAGCCCCGGGCTTGTTCTCATGGTAGATTCAGAGTTTTAAGAGACTAAATGGGCCGGTGTGATGGCTCACGCCTGTAATCCCAACACTTTGGGAGGTCGAGGTGGGCAGATCACGAGGTCAGGAGATCAAGACCATCCTGGCTAACATGGTGAAACCCCATCTCGACTAAAAATACAAAAAAATAGCCGGGCGTGGTGGCGGTTGCCTGTAGTCCCAGCTACTCAAGAAGCTGAGGCAGGAGAATGGCATGAACCCAGGAGGCAGAGCTTGCAGTGAGCTAAGATTGCACCACTGCACTCCAACCTGGGTGACAGAGTAAGGCTCCATTTCAAAAAAAAAAAAAAAAAAAAAAAGAGAGACTAAATGAAAGGGTGCAAGCTCAAAAGTAGCATGACATTTCTTTCACACTAGCACACTAGCATATTCTGCTGGCTAAACCAAGCCATAAAGCCAGCCCAGAAACAATGAAGGAGAGGGCTGAAAGGGAGAGCCTTAGAGAGTAAAGGCTGTTAGATATGGTAAACACATTATTTGGATATACGAGTGCAATCAACCAATGACTCAATATAAATATAAAGTATATTTCCACTTAATTAAGCCCTCTCATTTTTATTTAGTCAACGACATATACCAACTACCTATGCCTGCCACCACATGGGGCTAATTTTTGTACTTTTAGTAGAGATGAGGGTTCACCATGTTGACCAGGCTGCTCTCGAACTCCTGACCTCATGTGATCCACCTGCCTTGGCCTTCCAAAGTGCTGGGATTACAGGTGGGAGCCACCGTGCCCAGCCCTAAAATGTGTTTTATACTCTGGTGTGTCTACATAGTACTTATAATAATCACATGATAAACTCCCTTTATAATATTCATTTCCTTTACATTCTTTTCCAAGATATATTTTCATGAAAACTTCTAAATTCCCTTACACTTGTTTACATTTGATAAAGACAGAATTATACTTAGATTTTTGTCTGCTTCTTGAAATGTGTTATTACTTCCTTTATAGGTAAGCCTGCTGCAAACATATCAGACACAGTCATCTAACAAAACTTGCTAGAGAGATAATTTGTATTTCAAAATTAAAATGATTATTATAATACAATAAGCATTTCATTGAAACCTACCATATTCCCTTGATTGCAAAGAATAAGAATATTCAGGAGAGTCATGTATTGATTTGCATCCTTTTAATAATCGAAACAGTGTTTTATTCACTACCTAGCTGTATTCACAACACTGTTCTTCAGCATCATTTTTCTCCATAATTTCATACTATTTAATACCACTTATTTGAAAATTAAAATAGTATTTAAGGAACTTGAAATATGTTCAATATTAAAACTCTACTAAATAAGATGGTCCAGTACAATATTTATTCATAATGTAATCTGTTGCTGTATTATCACTTTCTCAGAAAATTACTACTTATTTTTTTCCCAAAGCATCTTTTTACTTTAAACATAGATTTCTCATTTGTTTATTATTTTATAGATGCTGATGTAGCCTCAGAGAGACAAAGTCTCTTATGTATATAGACGAAGAATTCTAAAATAATATTCCTTTTTATTATTCAGAAAATTAGAAATGAGCACAAAATCACACAAATTGTCCATTGAAACTGGAATGTTACTATCTCCTTGATCAATGGAAGAATCTTGCTTAGTGCATTTTGAAATCAAGGGAACATCATGAACCAGCAATCTCCATGTAGAAAGGGTTGTGAATACACCGACATGGCATTTAAAAAATTGTCTTGATGAAATGTAATTGTGTCACTTTCCCAAAGCAAATACAGAGGAAAATATATGCATTGTCCTTAGTTTCCTTCCAACTCTAACAGGCACTGTCACATTAGAACAGTATCATTATTTTCTTCAATTTTAAATATTAATAATTTTCTCAGGAGATTTTGTTTTAGAGTAAATAATTTACTAAGACATTTTATAGTTTTGAAAATTCATAAAACACTTACACATACACATACCCCACATAAACATCCATTTTTTTGTGTATCAGTGATCCTTAAGTATAGTTAATGGATAAACAGAATAAACATGAACTTGTTTTTATTAAGAGATTCTCATAAGAGAATGCCTATACTATCTGTGAATTCTTCTCTAACGAAGCCATCAGTTCCAAAAAACAAAAAACTGAGTTAAAATTACTGGCTCATTGCTAATGCTCTAGTCATCCAAGCTGTATCACAAAAATGTATCTGATAGAAGATAATGTTCAAGTGGCATTATGAAATTTTTAATATAAGAAATTTGATATTTCCTAAAAATATGATATATTTCATAACAAGTACAGTTTATCTCTCATAGGGCAAAGATTACCTACTAAGTACTATTGACATTCTACACTGAGATTCCAGTTACATAACTTATTTTTGTCTCTTGAAAACCTAAATAACTGAACTGCAAAATATTTTCCTGATGTAATTGATTCCAGAAGCAAGCTATTTCATTGTGATATTCAATTGAGAAAAACATGTAGATATATAAATGGAAAAATATCGAAAATCAAAATACAATAGTTTATAAATATATACAATTATATGAACTTTTCTAGAATGGCTAGCATGCTGCAACACTTTGGAATTAATATTTCACAATTATAATAATTTCATTCTCCATGGTCTTGGGAAAGACAACCATGGTGATGTTTAAAACATTTTTAATTTTGTATTTTACTCATTTTGTGTGTATTTCTTCTGTTGTGTGGAAATGAATTATTAGAAATGAACTATTAGATGATTTGAGATTATTAGAATATAAGTTTTTATATTTCTTTATGGTTCTATAAGGAATTTAAATTATCTGTTATACCCTAAATGTAAATTCCAGTTGCTAATTTGGCAGTTATTCTGAATACCTTGAGTCTTCTCTGTTCCAACCCCTGGTTCACACGTTCCTATAATTCTTCTCCTAGTCTTAGATTATCTATCTGGTTTTGGCTCTTATTGAAATAATGTCTTTTTCACCAATGCTATGGCTTAGTAATACCAAACTTTTCAGCAGAATATCCACTGAGCTGAGTTCAGGCAAAATGAAAGGATAATTAGCAAATATATTGTTGTATTTTTAAGCCCCCAAGTTTTAAAATGGCTTGTTAGACAAACTACAATGCTGACACACCCGGACCTGAAATATATGAATTCAATTGTCTGCGGTAGGTATTTTTATAACTCTTAAGATGATTTTAATATGGAGTTGGTTTTGAGAGCAATAGCCTTAGAAAATTGAGACACTGGAATATTTGTCTAACGAAATTCTAAATTAAAGTATTTGAACCAAGAGAGGAGAAAGGAAGAAACGGGTCAGGTAGGCAGTTACTGTAGGTCCTCAGTAAAACTCCTTCAAACAAAGAACAACCTGAAAATCAAACCGCAGGCTGCAGATAAGAAAGAGCCCACGTGGAATGGAAACACTACTCTGTGTACCCAGATGAGCAAATTCCATCCCTTTTTGGACACATTTCTCTCTCTTTGGCACACCTTAGTCTGTTATGTTTCACCTACTGGTCTCTCACTTTTCACTTATTTTACATATGCCTGCCTTTCTGTAATTGGCCTTGGGCTAAGTCTTCATTTACATAGGGTGGGCCATCGCTTCAGTTCTTGATTGGTCCCAGGCCAACTTCACCTCTACCTCCAGTTGATTCCTTACACTATCATACCTTTAACTGGTGCTTTCTCCAAAATGGTCTACAGACCAGTCAGCACATTCTTCCTCCTCCAGTCTATAAAAACCCTGGACTCAGCCTCAAAGCTGGCAACCTTCTTTCAGGCCCCCTCTCAGGTCGTTGAGAGGTTCCCTCTTTTTCTTATTTCTTATTTGGCCTACAGTCCAATATCACCGTTGGTGTCATACTTCTTCATTTTCTTCGTCATGAGACAACTCTGGGTAACATTTCAGACAATGAGGCTGCTTCAGAACCAGTTGACTTTTTAATATTGGAACATGCAGAGATTAATATATAATCAATGGCTTTAAGGCATTGCTGTACAAATGACTTTATATTAAATATAGATTTTTGAACATAAAAAATAGCAATGTAACTGATAGGTGAACAATTTTTAGAAAAGGATGTAGTGAGTTTACTAAAAACAGTCTTGTGATGGTTAATTTCATGTGTTGTCTTGTCTGGGCTAAGAGATACTCAGATAGCTGGTAAGACATAATTTCTGGGTGAAGGTGTTTCCAAAAGAGATTGTCCTTTGAATCAGGAAGCTGAGTAAAGAAAGTTGCTCTCACCAAAGTGGATGGGCATCATCTAACCCACTGAGGGCCTGAATAAAACAAAGAGGAGGAGAAAGGATGAAGTTGCTGTCTGCTTTAGCTGGGACATCTATCTTTTCTTGTCCTTGGACATCAGTGCTCCAGTTGCATACCTTTGGACTTTGACTGGGACTTAGACCATTTGTATCCACTTATTCTCAGATTTTCATGTTTGCAGTGAAACTATACCTCCAGCTTGCAGATGGCAAATCATGGGACTTTTCATTCTCAATAACTGCATGAACCAATCTCTCATAATAAATCTCTTTTTGTATGTTTCTATATATCCTATTGCTTCTGTTTCTCTGGAGAACCCTAACACTAAGCTCGATCATAATTAAGTGTTTACGTGTATGTTATATATAATAATTACTAAATACATACACTTTTATTTCATAATAGACACATAAATGTTTATTTGATGTTTTTGCTAAATTAGGTAAGGGGATTTGGGATAAGTAGTTTGTCTTTCTTTAATAAAAGATTTTCCTAAAGTCACTTAGTCCATCTCAGCCCAGTTGAGAAGATTTAGAAAAATAGGTTAAGTTGTAAAATTTAAAGGGCTTGTACTTAGCTTGATGACTTATTGCCAATTCAGACATCTTATAAAGTTTTATCTTTGGTCTCTTCCTATTTAAAATGTTTATTAAGGACTATGTTACAGATAAGTAAAAGCTTATTAAATTTTTATAATAGTGACACAGAAATCATAGATATGCTAAGTAAAAAAATCCAAATTCAAATATTTACTTGTTGAATAAAGGCCAAAAGTTTCCTCATTGAATAAAGATTTTTCTTTTTTTTTTTTTTTTTTTTTTTTTTGTATTTTTTTTAGTAGAGACGGGGTTTCACCGTGTTAGCCAGGATGGTCTTGATGTCCTGACCTCGTGATCCGCCTGTCTCGGCCTCCGGATTACAGGCTTAAGAAATCTATGATGGCCTTTCACTCTGCCTTTAATTCATATAGTGGAGCTAGTTTTTTCATTGCCAGATGAAACCTCAAGCTGATGCTATGAATTCTGTTCTCTCTCTCTTAGAAAACAAATCTATAATTCTTTCAAGCCACAACATTAATCTCACCTAGTAAACTGAAATGTTCAGTCTTACGTCATAATCAAAATTCTAAAATTGACTTAAAACTGAGTCTTTTGCAACCCATGGCTTCAGCCTGCTGTAAGAAAGAAGCAGCAGTTCAATGATGAGAGCTGATCACCTTCTATTTTTTTCCCTCGTTTAAGGTCCTTCTGCACTCTCACACCTCAACCTTCGTAACTTCTCTTTGTGACCCCTTCTTGTCTGGAAACTTGGGAAGAAAAAAGAGAAAGAAGAGAATAAAGAAGACAAATACTTACTTGACAAGTACAGAGTGATCCAGCATTGTATTGACAGGAGTTTGACATTAATTCATTATCCTAAGAACGATTTTCCTTACAGAGAGTTTTGAAGGACTCCCCCGCAACTACCCAATCAAGGAGGATGTCTCATCCACTATTCATTAAATAAGGGTTGAGTTTCTATTTTATTTGTTATTGCCTCTGTTGTCCTAGTATTTTGGTGATAACTCCGCCTTTTTCTATTAAGTCTTATGCCTCCCCATAAAATCTCCTTTGACAAGGCTTGAGAAACATACTTGTCTCTAATACAAATGGTCACTTCAAGTCCGTGGGAAACATTCATAAGCCCTTGTGCAAAATATTTTCAAGTTCAGGGCCCCCAAAAGAGCTACTGTTCTTTTGATCCATGGTAAGAACAGCTAGTCCAACTGCTTTTTATTAACTAGTCCTACCATGTGGAAGTAAAACCTCAGTTTTTTATGTCAGTCCAGAGGATACACATAAACTCTCTAAGGATCTCATTATATTAAACATTGTCCTTAGGATTGAAGAGAGTGATAAATATGCCCCCCGATCCTCCCCTGAGTCAACTCTTTGCTCTTTAATAATCTTGATGTTGCTGAGTGGTTAAGAATAGCGTAGCTGGCTTTCTAAAACCTGTATATGTGCTACAATGTAGTCTAGAACCTATTTTGGAATGCAATTCACTAGTCTCTTTTTCCAGTTCCTTTCTTCTCTCAGATCTCAAAGTATCACTATGGCTCAGGACTCAGTTCATAAGTACTTACTAGGTGATTCCATGCAGTCTCACAGCTATATGCTGAGAGCTCCTAACATTTATATCCACTCTCAGTGTTAAGCTCATATATACACATGAGAAATCAATTTTTTAACTGAATGTCTGATAGGCATCTCAAAACTAAAATAAGACTAATCCCAAACTTCTGACCTCATTCGTCCTCTTCCTAGTCTTTATTTTCTTTGTAAAGGGCAATTCCACTATTTTGGTAGCTTGGTGTAGTATGTGGGCATCATCTTTGGCTTTTCTCTCTCTGTTTTTACTACATAGTTATAGCATCCTATTAGATCTACCTTAAATATTGTTGCAGATTTATATCACTTTTCCTTATCTCCACTGCTCCCCAGTGGTCTAAACTATCATCATTTCCTTCCAAGATGATGGACCCATTTCACATCCCTGCCAGCTACTTTCCATACCGTTTTGTGCTATATTTTTTCTCTATAACATATTTTCTATTATCTTCTTGCCACTAGGATGTATGCTCCATAATGGCAGGTACTTAATTTTGTTCATTTCACAAAAATCACCTAGCTAATAGTGCCTGGCACATAGTAGGTTTTCAGTAACTATTTATCAAATGAATAACTGAACCAAGTTTAATCATCAGTAAGTAGTCATTACTTTCTTAGTCATTTTGATTAGCTTTTCAATTTGGTCAACTCTGGATAATATAAATGGCATCCATTGAAACAAGATAAACTTTGAGGATATTCTATTACTTTAATGAAATACATTACCAATGAGTATTTATAATTAGTTATTGCTAAATGATACCTAATAACCTCAAGGGGTAATATTGCTGTTGTGTGACATATTCCTTTATATTTGTAATCTGTAGTAATTTCTATACTGCTAATTATTTTTGTTATTTTTGCATGTTTTTACTCTGCTGTAGCACAATTCCCTTGTGTACTAGCTATCTCATAAATCCCTTACGTTATTAAATCTGTTACTAAGATAGTGGTATTGCCATGTTAAGATGTCCTTCTGACAGCCCAGTCATTGTATTTTTCTTGTGGATCCGTTAAGTTCTTAGCAAAGAGATTGTGTTTCATGTTAGAGTATTTATTTTTTCACAAGTGCTGGTTGCGGACAAAAGTTGGACCATGAAGCAGGCTAGATTAGAAAGTTGTTATCCTTGGGCTATAGTTTCAATTTTAGATAAATATTTAGAGAAACACAAAGTAGAATATGAGACTGTTTCTGAAAAAGAACCATTAATGATTAAAAATGTCACACTAAACACAACAGTGAAACACCTGTGTTTATTGGTTTACTTAGCTTATCATAGCAGTTTGTGTATCTGCCTATAACACCATTTATCGTGGAGTCTGACTCTCATCACCTCGTGAAATTCACATTTACAAACATAATATTCTTTGTATCCCCATTAAAAAGAAGAGTGTCTGATGCATAGTAGTCATTACATTAAAATTTGCTCATGCTGATTAATTTTTTCTTTTTTTCCCGAGAAGGAGTCTTGTTCTGTCACTCAGGCTGGAGGGCAGTGGTACAACCTCGGGTCATTGCAACCATCACCTCCCGGGTTTAAGTGATTCTCCTTCCTCAGACTCCAGAGTAGCTTGAATTAAAGGTGTGCACCACCACGCCCAGCTATTTTTTTTTTTTTTTTTTTTTTTTTGAGTAAAGGTGGGGTTTCACCATGTTGGCCAAGCTGGTCTTGAACTCCTGACCTCGCGATCCTCACACCTTGGCCTCCCTAAGTGCTAGGATTACAGACATGAGCCACTGCACCTGGCCGATGCTGATTAAATTTAATTGTCATATTCTTAGGCATGATTTATACTATTTAAATTTTGCCATGATGATTTTGAAAAATCTTTTGAAGGATTTTCTGACTGGTAAATTGTCTTGTAAAATATTTTGTTGCCTAAAAAAGGAGTTATTTTTATTGTATTTTATGCTTTTTATGTTTTTGTTGATAACAGGTGTGAGTTATTTCTGTAATTCAAATGCAAATTTAAGAAAATCTAGAAGTCATTCTTATTATTTCATTGTCATACTTAATGTTTGTTCCTGAATGGTATGACACACTATTTATTGAGTACCAAGTACATGCAAAGTCCTGTAATATGCAATCTGAGAAATACTAAGATAAACAGAAAATAGATGTTCTTTCTCACAGAACATCTGCAGACAGGATGAAATCTTCCTGAAAACATGTTTGTGTGAGTGTGTGTGTGTGTGTGTGTGTGTGTGTGTGTGTGTGTGTGGAGCGTGGTGGTTGGGTGGGAGTAAGGAAGTGCTGTTCAGACTCTTTTTATAACTTTTCTCATGGTAGATTTAGTGGCCCAGTAGTGAACTTCTATTACCCTTGTTATGTTGATGAATAAGTCATTTCCTATAATAATAAAATAGAAACAAACAAAAAGACAGTATGATTTTTTTGACAAGAGGATTTAAGGAAGGAATTTATAAGTAGTTCTTTAGATGTATGATGGATTCAAGAACTGGCAGATATCTTGGCATACTTCACTTGAGAACAATACATTATCATCACAGTCAGTTCATCCCATCTGTTGCCCATGAGAGGAAAATTTATTAAGTGTAATGATCAGAATTATCAGATTACATATTGGGGATTTTCCAATGTTTTATCATAGTTTCAAGAAATATAAAGCGATTTTTCTAAAAGAGGATGTGCCTAATTAGAACTAATGTAGTGGGCAGTCAATTCTGGAATTTTTTTCGTTATTTATTTTATTTATTTGAGACAGAGTCTGTCTTTGTCACCCAGGCTTGAGTGTAGTGGCTGCAATCCGACTGACTGCAACCTTTGCCTCAAGTGATGCTCGTGCATCAGTCTCCCAAATTGCTGGGATTACAGGCCTGCACCACCATGCTTGGCTAATTATTTTGGTAGAGATGGGGTTCCCCACCTTTGCCAGGTTGGTCTCAAACTGGCCTCAAGTGATCTGCCGACCGCGGTCTCCCAAAGTGCTGGGGTTACAGGTGTGAGTCACCATATCTGGCCTAATTCTGAGATTAAAATTTAGAAAATATATATGTCATTATAGATGGGCTGTCCAGGGCATCTTGAAACTCATGCTCAGCAGGGAAAGACTACCATGAACTATTGAGTGTTATGAACAAGGCTGAAATTTAGTTAACAATTTAGATAATAGAAATGCCCAACAAAGTTAATGATTTTTGGTTCAATAGTTTGAATTAATGGCAGAAAAAAATAATAATTTTTCCGAGGAGGGAATAGTTACAAGATGTCAATGAGTGAGATTAGCAAAATTTAGTCTGAATATTTGAGGATCTAGAAGAGGCAGTAAATCTTAGAGATATCAATAAAGAAGGGACTAATAAAGTTGGTGTTCTACATTGACTAAAACTCATGTCAGATTAAGGCAGTTAATTCTTACGTCATGCCTGGCTTTAAAACTGGCTGCCTATAAAAATATGCACCATTTTAAACAGCACATCTGTGAAGGGTTTTCGAGAAGAGACTCTTTGAATCACTTCTGTTCTCTATTCTGCAAGTTTTACTCTGCTCACTGATATTGCTGCTTCTTCAGAAAACTGTCATTTCTTTGTGCCCACAATAAGTCAGTGTAAACTATTTCACTCATGTTTTTCATCTGAAAACAACCCTTTTTCTCCTGACACTCCCAAACATACATTTATTTCCCCTGATTCTAAAGGTTATAGGATTTAAAGTGCAACAAATTAAGAACTTACATTTAAATTCCACTATAATACACTATTGTTTTAATAGAAATGGGAATTTTCCCAAGTCAAGTGATTTCTGTAGTTTTATTAATGTTTTTTTCCCTTTTGGTTATTGTATTAGATCTAAACATACGTGCATATGTGAGTTTGTGTGTGTGTGTGTGTGTGTGTGTGTGTGTGTGTAAAAATGGCTCTGATATTTAAAAGCATTCCTCCTGAAGAATCTTTTTTATCTAACTTAGTCTTTCATTTTTACTTTTAAAATTAGATCATTTTTATTAGGCAGAAAAATGGGTCAATTTTATAATTATATAGCATTCTCTGTTTTAATATAAATGTTAATATATTGTGGGATCACACTGTTATGTTTTATATAATATTAAATTTCACACTGTGTAAATTACATAATTTCAATTTTATTATAAACCTTTAAAATAGAAAAAAAGAATTCTTGCAGTGTTAAAGCATACCAGATTGCCATTAGTCACTTTATTTTGTTTATTATATTCAATCACTTTCAACTATTGTAATTATTAAAAGTAATCATGAACACATTTATAATAATTTTCCTAGTCTCTACATATTCTCATGGTGATTAATTATATTCCTTTTTATTTTACTTTCTTAATTTATTTTAAAGTATTAGAGAATTTATTAATTCACACTAATTTGGTAAGAGAAAATTATGGATTGAAGAAATTCAATTGGGGAAAGATATGGCAATGTGTTGTTCTCCAATTTTATGTAATTGTTATGTCAGCCTAGAAGAAACAATACACAGATGATTTAACTTCAGGAGTTGACCATGCTCCCAGTGGAGGGATGTGAAGAACCTTGTTCTATAAATAAAATGAAAAAGATGTAGCAAACGAGTATTCCAGAGTTCCTCTTACATTCAGGTGTACATGTCAGCAAACTGGAAAGGATAGGCTTCTCATCTCAAGCACTGTTTTAGTACATTTTTGTAAGCAAGAAACATGACATTTTCTATAGCCTCTTAACTCAGTTTTAAAGTTGCCTCCAATTATTCTAGCCTTCATAACTAAAACTAAAAATGAGTTTGAAAATAAATGTAGGTATTTTGGAGGTATTCTTCACCAAACTTTTGCCAAGTGTGGAGAACAACAAATTTACATAGAAAGCTTAGTGAATACTGCAATTTTGTATAGTACATTTAACCTTAGGTTTTATGAAGAAAAACAGAATCTAGATAATTTTCTTCATGGCTCTTTCTTTTAGCACTAACACAAAGATTGACAAACTGTAGGTCTTTAAACAGAGTCTATTAAATGGGTAAATAAATAAATGTTTATTCATGATAATACAAAAATTTCAGATGAACAAAATATTTAAATGAATGAGAAATAGCACCTATTAAATATGAGATTGAACATTTAACACTTAAACCAATAGTAATTGCAGGTTGTGTGGCCGTTGCGTTGTGTTCAATTGTTGTTGTAACAAATTACTACAAATTTAGCAGCTGAAAACAACACTAATTTATGTTAAAGCTCTGGAGTTCAGAATTCCTGAATGAGTCATATTAGGCTAATATCAAGATACTGGAAGTCTGTTTCTTCTGAAGACTGCATAGGAAAGTCAGTTTTTTAACTTTTCCAGTTTTTAGAGATTACCTGCCTATCTTGGCTCTTAGCCCCATTCCAGAATTACATGATTCCAATCTCTGCTCCTATAGCACATCTCTTTCTCTTACTCTGACCCTCTTGTCTTCTTCTTATAAGAACCCTTGTGATTACATTGGGTCCACCTGGATAATCCAGTACAATCTTTTCATCTCAATACCCTTAACTAAAATACATGTACAAAGCCCTCTTTACCACGTAAGGTAATATTCACAAGTTCTGGGGATTTGAATATGGGCATCTTTGGAATCTCATTATGCCATGTTAGATATCTATTCAAAGACTTAGTGACCAAATAGCTTCTAGGCTCAGGTTTTGCAAAACTAACTTTAGAATGACTGTCCATCTCACCTTCTCTAATTTAACTACATTTTGGCTTCTAATCTCTGGGAAGTGGCCAGTAACCTAGATAGTCTTGTTCTATCATTCTTTTTGTTATTTACTTTGTATATGTTTGGGGCCATAATAGCTAATCTGGAAGAAAGATACAAAACACCATCACAAAACAGTGAATCTGTGTATAGGTGTAAAAACATACATTTGAAAGTGTAGTTATGACTCTACTCAATGCTGTAAGCCAAAGATACCACAGAGGGGACACAAAAGTCATTGGTGTCCATGTGATCATTGACTTATTCAGTGTTCTGATTCAGTTTCCCTCACAGCATGAATCTGGATCTATATATTTAGTCCCCTTAAATATTATTGACATGTAGGAGTCTGTAGCAGATTTGTATGAATAAAACTACCGTCAATGGCATAACTTGGAAAAAACATCCATGAGTTTGTACTGTCTGAAAATTATGTTTACCCACCATCACTTTTGTAACAAAATATGTTTGAGCTGTTCTGCAGATGTTACTAACGTGATTCCTTCTTACAGAATGAACCCTACCAGACAGTGAAGGAAAATGGCAAAAGCTTTTGACAATTTATGTCCAAAGTACACATTGATGACAAGTACAACACCTACTTCTTTTAGTTATTTTTATGTTGCCAAAAAGTCCATAGTTGCAAAGGATGCCTTGCAAAAGCTCCATAAAGATAAGAGCTCAAATCTTATAAAGTTATGAAGTTCATATATCTTCTTCTGGAACAATTAAAAGGAGCTGCTTTAACTAAAAATTTTATAGGGTGTGTCCACAGGAAGATATAATTTGAGGATAACTAAAGTCTATACACTACGGGGGAAGGAGATATCATTACAAAAGAAGAAACAAAATACTTTTGCAAATTTCACAAAAAAACATATACATTAAATATTAACAGAGCCTTTCCCAAAAGGATCTTACAGAAAATGAGATACTGTGAAGCTTATATGCCATTAGTTTGACACCAATTTACCTCTCCGTGTTTATCTCCTTTTAATATAAAGTTAGCTCCTTGCTTGTTCATTACGTAGCCGAGGTTAATAAATGTTTACTGAACATTTCCCATTGTCTTCCTTACTTATCCTCTTTTTCCAAACAATCCGTCCATTGCAGAAGTATCCCTCAGTCCCTGAGGGTGATATTTCTTTGTATGGCTACCAGAAATACAAGCAATTTTTTCACTGCTCTCATCCCCTAAAAGATAGAGTCCAATATAATTATCAGCACCTAGCACCTGAGAAATAAGCAATGAGTGACTTCCTTCTGCCCTAAGATAGCCAGTATTCACTGATACTGGAGCTAAATATTAGCCTCCCCTGTTAGATGAAGCCTACCATACAATTTCAGGTGGTCCTCAGAGGCAGTTACTGATTGGAAAGTCTTTCAGTTTCTGGGGTTCTGGAATGACTGACTACTATGCTTCCACACCAACCTTCTCAAGAATGGACCATGAGTAATGATCAGACTAGGATTAAAATGACATTAATACATTAATGTAAAATGTTTTGAAGCAACCAATTTATTATATATTCTTAATTATATAAATGAAGGAACTATTATATCACCTATCTTTCACAGATTAGTTTCCTGTGTATTTTAATTAACCATTGTTACTATAAACTACCTAAAATATTTGAATAAAATGCAACAAATATAACTTTAAATATGTATCTATAGTGGTGAGATGCTAGAAAAAAATTTTAAGGGCCACAAGAAAAAAAATGTAAACCAAACCAGACATAAAAATCATGCGTTCTTTTCATAGTTGAATGGGTTTCTACATTTAAAATGACAAAGGTAAGTTTAAAATTAAATGCAACTGTGAAAGGAATTGTAGTTTTAGGAATAGAGAAACTTTTTTCCTAAATTTTGTCCATCATTTAAGAAAAATATTTCTAATTTCTTTTTGGTTTTAATTCCTTGTATTTTATCTTTCCACCTTATAATTCTAAAGATCTTTAAATATAGAAATGTTTATTGTCATTTCTTGATCGTACTCCTGCGATTATTTTGTGAAAGTGGAAGTTTCATTGGGGGATAGAAGAAAGTACCTACATTTTGTGGGAAAAAAAGTTTCCTTTCCAGTTCTCTACCTAAATGTCACAGAAGCTTGCAGGAGCAAACAATCATGATTATAAAATTGAGTGTGTACGATATATGGGGATATAGGATGAGGGATGGGGATATAATTAAACTTTAAAAATTATCATTGGCTTATCTACAAAGTAGTGATAAACATGTTTACATTGCCTAGCTCCTAAAATTGTATTTGAACTTTTTGAATCAAGAAATAAAACCATATTGTGGTAACTACAGTTAATAACAATAAAAATGAATGAGTAGCTTGATTTAGTCATTCAACAATGTATACATATATTAAAACACCAAGTTATACACCATAAATATATACAATCTGATTTGTCTATTAAACATCAAAATGTGTGCACTTGTAAAAACTTCAACAAGCTATAAAATTGCTATAGTTGTTGATAGGAAGCCACATATAACTCTGCCAATGTTTTCCCAATTCTGACATTCCACTTTAGAAAAGAAAAAAAATTTTCATTTATGCTCTTAAATTATGTAAACAAAACCCTGCATATTAAACTGATGAACTGGAGAAAAGGTTTGTTATCTATCTGTATGGAAGCCTTCATAAAAAAAGAAGTGAACATCCAAGAAATAAGTTAGACATTGGGACTTAAGTATCATTTAACAAAGAGCAATAAATTGTGGAAGAGTCACAAGACAAAAGGGACTGGTCTTCTGGGGATGGTAAATTATGGGAAGGTAAATATATGGGGGAAACAAATGAAAAATAAGTTATTTTAGTAAAGTTTGTTATGCAGACTCAGTCTCATGTAATCGCCAGAATGATAAGAGGATCTTTAACGATGAATAGTTGTTATCTTCCTGATCTTCCTGGGCAAAGGTGGATTGGGGTGGAAATCTTCACAAAGGGAAAGTAATACCTTTCTTTTAGGTAGAATAGGGACAGGTAGAGAGATTTTGCTGTATCTGGTGTTTCTCAAAGGTGTTCAGTTCAGAATGATTGTATACAAAAGTAACATGTTTTGGATTGGCATAGTGTGATCCCCTTTATTACCCTAAAGTAGTAGTGCTTTTTTATTTTCTTTGTACTGTCACAGATCTACTATCTGTAATGCAAAAAGATACACTACTCTAGAAAAAGAATATTTTTAAAATATGTCCTTGGACTTATATTTTACATCTCGGAGATACATTTGCATTTAGAAGAAATGCTTTTATTAAAAAACATATCTTTGGTGATTTTTCCAATTTAGTTGCCAAAAATTCACCTGGAATATCAGATTCAAATGCCTGTCTTCCAAGTAATTCTAATTCAGGGTGAGACCAAAAAATAACAATTTTAGGAATTACTCCATGTGATTCTAATTCTCCATGTGGTCTGTGGGGCATATTTTGAGTAACATTCTGATAGGAAGAAAGTGTTAGTTAAAATTAGTTTGGTCTTCTTATAAAGACATGTAGATATGTGTTGGAGTTGGCTTTCTCATCTTCCACAAGGTTATACTCTGCTTGTTCTTATGTGTTTCCAAAAAAAGTATATGCAGAGACTGAAACTTCATTTTTTGAAGACTGTAGTAAGACAACAGGACTTGAGAGAGAAAGAGAAGAAGGAAAGAAGACAAAAGTGAAAAAGATACTAATGGAATAATCACGTTTGAGATATGGGGGCTATGCAGGTGATTCTGTTCATCAGATAATATTCTGAACATTTACAAATGTATACTTATGAAATAAAATATATGTTAGTAATAAAATGTTCCTATTGATTAACAAGGCACAAAACTGTTGTCTACTTATATTATATAAAAAATTTATAAAATAATAGCACTTAGGGCTCTGGCCTGCCTGCATCATAATTCTGTCTCAAAATCAGGGTGAAATATGAAGTTGTAGAAATGTATCCTAATAGTCACTGATGGCACCTTTAGAATCTAAATTAGCAACAACTAGAAATTTAGCAACAACTGGATTTATAATATTTGAATAAAATTATAATGGTAATTTCTAGAAGTTCTGTATGTGTTGTATGCAATTAAATAGAAATATACTAATCACCTAATATAAGTAAACCATACAACTTTACATTTTAATTATTTCTTATCAGTGGGAAATAAAGCAAACACATTGAAAGATTATAATAGGATGTGAATATCTTGTTTATATGTATTTTCTACCCCCTACAATTTAGGTTTAGTTAAAACTTGATTTATTTCAGGTTCTAAAAGGTTAGGTAGTGTAAATGTAGATACATTGTTTTGTTTCAGATGTCTTTATAAATTGGACATTAGCACTTTACCACATTAAAGTTTTGTGCATGATTTCTCATGATTGATTGATTTAAATAAACTTGGGATGAATAATAAAAAAATAATAGCAGTTGTTTTGTGATCCATCCTTCCTAAACAGGGGCCACCAGATAATTAATTAAAGAAGTAAAATAGTTGGAAAAGTATCAACCTCATTATTAACAGACCATTTAAACTATTATATAGAATTGACCAATAGAAAAATGGGAGTCCTGATCTACGGAATACTTTTAGTAGAATACATATTTTCAGTCAGGACTGCTGATAGTTAACAAATTAGAACTTTAAGTGGCACATGATCCACTGAAAAATGTAGCATCAGCTTTTTAATTATAACAATATAATAATCACTACTGTGGAAGTGATTCATTTTCTCTTTATATTGCTTAGAGAGTCCATCTGTAAAATTTAGACCAGAGTGTGTCCTACTGTGGCAAGGAAGAACTTGAAGAGCTTCACTGGCATTCGCAGATTTCTTAATGTTTTGTTTGATAATCCAAGAGTTTTAATTGAGTCTTTTTTTTTACCATAAATTTTTTTTCTTAAAGATTCATGGGATACATATGCAGGTTTGTTACATGGATATATTATGTAATGTTGTGATTTGGGCTTCTAGTGAACTCATTACCCAAATAGTAAATACAGTATCCAACAAGTAGTTTTTAAATCCTCACTGCCCCCACCCCCATTATCCCTCCCCACTCTAGCAGTCCCCAATGTCTATCATTTCTATCTTTATCATGTACCCATTGATTAACTCCCACTTATAAGTGAGAACATGCTGTATTTGGTTTTCTGTTTATATGTTAATTAACTAAGAACAATGACCTCTAGCTGCATCCGTGTTGCTATGAAGGACACTATTTCATTCTTTTTTGCTGCAGTGAGTATTCCATGGTGTGTAGATAATGCATTTTCTTAATCCAGTCCACCTTGATGGAGACCTAGGTTGATTTCATGACTTTGATACTACAAATACTGCTGAAATAAAGATACAAGGGCAGGTGTCTTTTTCATGTAATGATTGCTTTTTCCTTTGAATATATACCCAGTAGTGAGATTGCTGGGTTGAATGGTAGTTCTATAGTTAGTTCTTGAAAAATCTCCATATTGCTTTTCTTAGGGATTTGTGTTAGTCCATTCTCACATTGCTATAAAGAACTGCCTGAGACTGGGTAATTTAAAAAGGAAACAAGTTTAATTGACTCACAGTTCTGCAGGCTTAACAGAAAGTATGACTGGAAGGCCTCAGGAAACCTACAATCATGGCAAAAAATGAAGGGGAAGCAATTATGTCTTACTACAGATCAGGAAAGAGAGAGAGAGAGAAGGGGGAGGTGTCACACACTTTTAAACAATCAGATCTCATGAGAACTCACTCACTAACAAGAGAACAGCAAGGGGGAAATCAGCCCCTATGCTCCAATAACCTCCCACCAGGATCCTCCACTGACATGTGATGATTACAATTTGAGGTGGACTTGGGTGGGGAAATAGAGCCAAACCATATTAGCTCCTTTAATGCGTTGTGTGTTAAAGGTTTTTATTATGAAAGATTTGGGATTTTATCAAATGCTTTTCTACATCTGTTAAAATGGACAATTTAAAAGGATGAAAAAAGGTATATTGCGCAAGCATTAATGCAAGGAAAGCAAGAGTGCCTGTATGTATATCAGGTAAAGCAAAGAAAATTACCAGAAACAGAGAGATTATATAATGATCAAAGGTTTAATCCATGAAGAGGACAGCAATTTTTAAAGTGTATTCATCAAACAACAGAGCTTCAAAATATGTGATGTGAAAACTGCCAGAACTAAGGCGGGTCGGGCTCGGAACTGTGCTGCCTCAGGATGTAAAGTGTAGCAAGGGGGCCGGGGGGATTGGGGGGGCAGCAGGATGGGGCTTTGAGGCCTGTGAGGTGCTGGCGTTCGCCAGCTCCCCCTGCAGCCGGCTCCGCAGTGGTCCGCTCCGCTTGGTTGCCCATGAGGATTCGGGTTCCAGACCCCAGGCTGCGTGTTCTCCACCTCTTGTTGTGGCCTGTGTTACTGTGGTGACCCCAGAGCAGCCTGGGTGCTATGGAGGAGCCCGGCGCTACCCCTCAGCTCTATTTGGGGCTGGTCCTGGAGGAACTACGCAGGGTTGTGGCAGCACTGCCTGAAAGTAGGAGACCAGATTCGAATCCTTATGGTTTCCCTTGGGAACTGGTGGTATGTGCAGCTGTTGTTGGATTTTTTGCTGTTCTCCTTTTCTTGTGGAGAAGTTTTAGATCGGTTAGGAGTCGGCTTTATGTGGAAAGAGAAAAAAAACTTGCTGCAACGCTTTCTGGACTAATTGAAGAAAAATGTAAACTACTTGAAAAATTTAGCCTTTTTCAAAAAGAGTACGAAGCCTATGAAGCAGAGTCATCTTTAGAGAATGCCAGCTTTGAGAAGGCGGCAGCAGAAGCACGAAGTTTGGAGGCAACCTGTGAAAAGCTGAACAGGTCCAATTCTGAACTTGAGGATGAAATCCTCTGTCTAGAAAAAGAGTTCAAAGAAGAGAAATCTAAACATTCTCAACACGATGAATTGATGGAGGATATTTCAAAAAGGATACGGTCTCTAGAAGATGAGTCAAAATCCCTCAAATCACACATAGCTGAAGCCAAAATCATCTGCAAGATATTTAACATGAATGAAGAACGACGGGAGATAGCAATAAAAGATGCTTTGAATGAAAATTCTCAACTTCAGGAAAGCCAGAAGCGGCTTTTGCAAGAAGCTGAAGTATGGAAAGAACAAGTGAGTGAACTTAATAAACAGAAAATAACATTTGAAGACTCCAAAGTACAGGCAGAACAAGTTCTAAGTGATAAAGAAAATCACATCAACACTCTGACTGGATGCTTGCTAAAGATGAAAGATCGGGCTGCTGTGCTTGGAGAGGACATAATGGATGATGATAACTTAGAATTAGAAGTGAATGGTGAATCGGAAAATGGTGCTTACTTAGATGATCCTCCAAAAGGAGCTTTGAAGAAACTGATTCATGCTGCTGAGTTTAATGTTTCCTTAAAAACCTTAGAAGGAGAAAGAAACCACATTATTATTCAGTTATCTGAAACTGATAAAACAAAGGAAGAGCATACAGAGCATATTAAAAATCTTCATACTGAACAAGCATCTTTGCAGTCAGAAAACATGTATTTTGAAAGTGAGAATCAGAAGCTTCAACAGAAACTTAAAATAATGACTGAATTATATCAAGAAAATGAAATGAAACTCCACAGGAAATTGACAGTAGAGGAAAATTACCGCATAGAGGAAGAAGAGAAACTTTCTAAAGTGGAAAAAAAGATCAGCCATAGGACTGAAGGGCTAGAGGCCTATAGAAAGCTAGCCAAAGATCTTGAAGAAAAATCGGAGAGAACTATTAGTTTTTATCAAAGGCAGGTTATTTCCTACAAGAAAAAAGGACATGATAATTGGTTGGCAGCTCAGACTGCTGAAAGAAACCTCAATGATTTAAGGAAAGAAAATGCTCACAACAGACAAAGATTAACTGAAACAGAGCTTAAATTTGAACTTTTAGAAAAAGATCCTTGTGCACCTGATGTTTCAAATACAACATTTGGCAGAGAGCATTCCCCATATGGTCCCTCACCATTGGGTCGGCCTTCATCTGAAACAAGAGCTTTTCTCTCTCCTCAAACTTTGTTGGAGGGTCCACTCAGACTCTTACCTGTGCTTCCGAGGGGAGGAGGAAGAGGCCCAAGAGGTCCAAGGAATCCTCTGGACCATCAGATTACCAATGAAAGAGGAGAACCAGGCTGTGATACGTTAACCGATCCTCACAGGGCTCCTTCTGACGCTGGCTCCCTGTCATCTCCGCGGGAACAGGAAAGTAGGATGATGTTTCCTCTACCAGGTCAATCATATCCTGATTCAGCTCCTCTTCCACAAAGGGAAGACAGATTTTATTCTAATTCTGATAGACTGTCTGGGCCGGCAGAACTCAGAAGTTTTAATATGCCTTCTTTGGATAAAATGGATGGGTCAATGCCTTCAGAAATGGAGTCCAGTAGAAATGATGCCAAAGATGATCCTGGTAATTTAAATGTGCCTGATTCATCTCTCCCTGCTACAAATGAAGCAACTGGCACCCACTTTGTTCCTCCACCTCTAGCTCCAATCAGAGGTCCATTGTTTCCAGTGAATACAAGGGGACCATTCATAAGAAGAGGATCTCCTTTCCCCCCACCTCCTCCAGGAACCATGTTTGGAGCTTCTCGAGGTTATTACTATCCACCAAGGAATTTCCCAGGTCCATGACATGCTCCATTTGCAGTGAGAAACATCTATCCACCGAGGGGTTTTCCTCCTTATCTTCACCCAAGACCTGGATTTTACCCCAACCCCACATTCTGAAGGTAGAAGCGAGTTCCCTTCAGGATTGACTCCGCCTTCAAAGGAGCCTGCTGCTGAACATCCAGAGCCACAGCAAGAAACCTGACAATATTTTTGCTCTCTTCAAAAGTAATTTAGACTGATCTCATTTTCAGTTTAAGTAACGGCTGTTACTTAACTGATTACACTTTTCTCAAATTGAAGTTTAATGCAATTATAGTTCTTAGTACAGTATTGTGCAAATAAAGATGATTTAAATACAAAAAAAATCATAAAGTTTTTGTTTTTAATTTTCTTTCACATTTATTGATTTGCATATGTTGAACCATCATTGCATCCCAGGGATAAAACCCACTTGATTGTGATAAATTATCTTTTTGATATTCTGCTGGATTTGGTTTGCTAATCTGTGCTAATCTTTGCTAATCTTTTCTTTTCTTTTCTTTTCTTTTTTTGTTTAAGATTTTCATTTCCATCATTAGGATTATTGGTCTGGAGTTTTCTTTTTTTGTTGTTTCCTTGCCAAATTTTGGTATCAGGATAATATTCGTTTTGTAGAATGAGTTAGGGAGTAGTCTTGCCTCCTTGAGTTCTTGAAATAGTTTCAGTAAGGTTGGAACCAGTTCATCTTTGTATGTCTGGTATAATACAGCCAGGAATCTGTCTCATCTAGGGCTTTTTTGATTTGTAGGTTTTGTATTACTTTTTCAATTTCATAACTCAGTATTGAGCGGTTTAGGATTTCAATTTCTTCTTCATTCAATCTTGGGATTTTGTGTGTTTTCAGGAACATATCACTTTCTTCTATGTTTTCTGGTTTGTACATATATAGATATTCATACTCACGAATATGACTGTTACAGATGTTCTAGTTTGTATGCATATAGATGTTCATAGTCAAAATATCTCTAAGGATATTTTGTATTTCTATGATATCAATTGTTATATCATCTCTGTCATTTCTGACTGTACGTGAGTCTTATCTCTTTTTTCATAGTCTATCAGTCTTGTTAATACTCTCAAATAACCAGCTTTTCATTCCTTCGATCCTTTCTACAATGTTTTTGGTCTCAATCTCATTTAGTTCTGCTTTGATCTTTGTTATTTCTTTTCTTATGAAAGCTTTGGGTTTGTTCCTCTTGGTCTTGATTTCTAATTTTATTCCCCTGAGATATGACATGAAGCTGGATATAATTTCAATCCACTACACCCACATTTCCTTTCACTTGAGGGGACTCTGTTGAGTTATGCTGCTCCCCCAATTAGGGACAGCCCACACCAAGGGTTATATATAGAGGGCTCCTGCAGTTCCCCAGGGACCTGCCAGTCCCCTGTGTTGCCAAAGTCAGAATGGTTTGTAGTGTACGTTTGTGGGGGATTTGGTGATGCTGTGACTCAAGGACTGAGGTTCCCCTGGCAGGACAGTGGCCCACCATAAGTGCATGACCAGTATGGCACCTGCTGTATCAGTTCAGGCCTGAGGGGAATGTGGGTTGACCTGCATGAGCTGGCCACCTAATTCTCTGCCCCCAGGACTTTCCCAAATCTCTACCAACATCCTTCTCCTGGATCAGGAGAGCAGAGGGACTCAGCAATTTGGCAGTCAGCAGATTGTCATAGCAATAGAGGGAGCAGGAAAGCACTTCCATCTACCCTTTCTGCAAGGTTCCAAGTTCCTTGCAGTTCCATCTCTGCCAGACCATCTGCCTCCCTTTTCTGTGCTCTAGCTTCTTCCTGTGGGCACTCCAACAGGCCCTGGGTCTCCTCCCTCAGCCATTCAGATGACTATTTATCAGTAATCTTTATTTTATTTTTTTTTCCAGGGGAATTGGCATGCAATGTCCCTAGTCAGCCTCCTTGAAAGAAAAAACCTGAATTGAGTATTTTTTATTCCCTATTGAATATTCTCCCTTGCCTGTTTTGAAATAATTTTATTTACCTGAAAATTTTAACTCTGCCGATATTTCACCATGAAGAAAAAGAACATATCTAAAATGTAATGCATCTGCTTTTCTTTCTCCCAATAAATATCTCTATGTTAGTTTATATTTCATTTTTCTCATCCAACTACAATGTTTATACATCAATTCAGCAAAAAATTTACATCAAATACTGTGCTGGGAGTTGGGGATATAATGGCAAAACATACAGATTCTTTGTCTGAAAGCATGGAATTATAGTCCAGCAGGGAAGGCAGATATTAATATATAAAACTTTAAAGGTATCTATAATTTGCTAACTTCTAACCTACTATAAAAAGTTAGAAAATTTTTTCTTGTTGTGTCATGTAAGGCAAGAATTGGATAGAAGAGGAAAGAAAGATGAGGATGATGGTTACCAGCAAAGAGAACAGCATGAGTGAAGACCCTGAGGACTTTTAAGAACTCAAGAAAGATCACACAGAAGAAGTTGAAGACATGATGGACTGAAGTGTATAGCCAGGCTGGAACTAGATAATGGAGGGCACTGCGGGGTTTGTTTAAAGACTCTGACCTTTAACATAAGACAAATAGAACACCTAGAAAGAGGGTATACTTCGTTTTAGATGGCTTCACTCTCTTCTTTTTCAGATTCAAAACTTTACCTGTGTTTTTGTCCTAATTCCTTCCCCTCTCCATCCAACAGTTTATCATCTATCATCTTCTCCTTCACTCTTACCTTCAACCCTTCTTGTCTATCAGTACTTTTTTCTCCTAAATGCCTCTGGTCGCACCTGGACCAAATAATTGTTTTTCTTCAACCTATACATGTTCTTTTGCCCTACATTGTCTAATGCCTTCAAATAATAACATAGCTTTTGCTGCACGGCATTTTTGTAATAATTACATCAAAAAAAATCCATGAGTAGACTTCAGTCCAGATCACTCTGTTAGTTTATTCACAAAACGTTTGCAGAGTCCCAGTGTTGTAACAGGCATTGAAAGTACTACCAGAGTGTCCTCTGTGAGGAAAGGTTTAGTTTATTTGTAAATGATCCATTCCACAGTATTATCAAGATCAAACTATGTGATTTTTCCCCTCAATAAATATGTATTGTGCAACTACTTGGTGTAGAGAATGAGAATATCGATTAAGTAAAATACAAGGTTTTTGCCCCTCCAGAAACACAGAAGGGATAGTGTTGCAGCTAAATGACAAAGAATACAGATAAGAAACAAGTAAATAAATGTATATGTTACTTTCATATAATACATTCTGCAAAAGCAAATTTAAACTATATAGTATTTTAAATTAATTCACTCATTTATTCAACAAATATCTGTATGACATCTGCTCTGTGAATTTGCTGTGTTGAGTAAGCAAATGGCAGCAAAAGAAGGTGTCCTTCCCTTAAAGAGCTCAAATTCTCAGAGGGCTAGTGTATGACCTGATAAACTGTTTTACAATGAGGTGGCTGAGAGAACAAAGGTAATAGCAAGCCACTGCAGGAGAGACTCAATTTATTTAAGAGAATAGAGGTAAGATTTCAGAGAGGAAATAAAATCTAGGGCACGGAAATTTAAAGGATGAATAAAAGATTATTAAAAATGGATTGTGATCTTCCAAGCTAGATGATTAGTAGGAGTAAATGAGTAAATAAGGTGAAGAGTCTGTTATGTGATCAAGTCAGACAGGCTCAATGATTGGAAAAAAGAACATATGAGTGATGAGGAGATAGAGGGCTGGCAGACATAGAAGAAATACTTATGAGCTCACTTAGCCCTTTGTTCCAAATTAATGTTATTTATTATTAAATTTCATCAGAATTAAGATATTAGCCTTAAGTCAGCTATTCAACTCAGGTAGATTATCAAATAAATTAACTAGATAAATTTATAGTACAATTAACTACTTATCCCATTTACCTTTCTTAGTGAAATCAAGCCTACAATTCAACAATTAATTAAACAGGGTTGTTCTTTTCAGGGGAGACGTAACTATTATTCTTTCTCCTTGGAATAAATGAAACTTTCCATTCAACAATGTGTATTTCATCACCAATCTCTCAAATTCCCACTGGGCAGCAAGATATTAGTATTTGAATATTTATGATGGTGCTGAAGTATAGTCAGTGATTGCATTTTCTGTGATAAAAGTAACAGTAAGAACAACTATTTTTTACATATGATAAGTTTGTTGCCTACTACCGGGATCCTTAGGGGAAAATTCCATTAAAACAAGTCAAATTAATAAGCATGCGTATCTCCACATGATCAGCATTCATCATTTTCAAATTATTATATCATTCACCTTCTATGGGAGAAATGCAGTTATTGTTACAGATCATCATCACAAGATCAATAAATGTTTCTAGTTTCAAAAATAGATGTCTCTCTCGGTTTCAAATTAATCTGCTAGCAGGGGTCTGATATTACTTCAGTATATTAGTATGAAAATATGTCCATGAATATTCATTCATGAGCGTGGACTTCTTAATTTAGATAGTTAGCTTTTTAGTATAGTTTCTTTCATTTAGTTGGCCAGCCACTATCCATTATTACTTTGCATTTACGCAGCAGCTTTCCTCTAAGGAGCCTAAAGTACTGTAGTTTAATTGTCCAAAAGAAACGGTGTCAGGCTAGAGAGAAGGGAGGTAGAAAAATGGGTTTCCTGATTGTCTTAGGGAATTGGGAGATACTTAATTCTAATTCTGGCTTTAAGCCCAGACAGTGAGGCTGTGTCTATACAAGTGAGATTATATGTGACTTTGAAATTTTGCTTCCATGATAACATGTACATGGAGTCTCATTTCAAGAAATTCATGATGTTATTCTAAGCCAGTATTTCTCAACATGGGATAATTTTCTCCTTTTCATCCGCCCCTGCCTTAGGTAGATGTGACACTATCCAGAAATATTGTAGGGATAGAAGGTTGTACTATTGTATCTTGTGCATACAGGTTGAGGATGCTGCTAAAAATCCGGAAATCTATAGGATAACTCCTTACAAAAATAATGATCAGTTCTAAATGTCAGTATTGCTGAGCTTAAAAGACTAATCTAAGGGTTAATATTGCATAAACACTCAATTTCTTTGGCATTTACAGAAAAAGTCTAGTGCCAGATAATAGTGGTAGGTGCCAGGTATAAATGTGATTCTAGTGAAACTTCATTTGCAGTCAGAATTCCCAGATATGATACAACGTCTACCTTTAATTCTTTAAGCTAATCTACTAAGAAGATATTCTCAGAAATAAAATCAATCTGGACCCTACATTCCTGCCATGAATCTAAACTAATGAAGGAATCTTTTAATTCTCATTTTATGTGGAGTGTCTTATGTCCTCTCCATCTTTTTTCTGGAGTCCAATTTCTAACTGATGTTCCCAGAGCTAACTGATGGAAATGAGCAGTGAGCAACACTGATTTTTGTCCAGTGAACAATACTGACTCCAATCATTTTCACACTCCCCCTCCTGCAGATAAATGTGGTGCCTTCCTCAACAGATACAAATACAGAAACACACTAGAAGTTTCTGTAGGAAAGCATATTAGCTCAGATATGTACATAAAGTAATCATGCAACTACAGAAATTTCTGTTTTACCATTGCCATTTTTAGCAGAAGTTACTAACCATCCAGTTACATGGCTGAGAGTGCCTTACAAGTTTTAGTATGTAAACTACAGTACAATACAATATTTCATGCAGTAATTTAATAAAGTACAATTTAATTTAACCCACTCTATCCTTACCTTTCAAGGCACTGCTCCAGATTCCAAATTTTTCTATTCACAGGATTAGTTAAAAATAATTTTAAGCAGAATGGGAGAGACTGAAAACTGCAATGGGGTATATTAATAAGTACCCTGTCAATTAAGTATAATGAGAACTGTCTCTGACAAAGTGTGACATTTGGTTATGCCAACTACAGATGTCTGAAATCATTTACCACTGGCATCTGTGATTTTATTTCTCCTTCTCTGAGATCACAACTGCTCATATCAGAATTTGCTAAGATATGCTGGCCCTTGTGCTAAGAACAATTTCCATTGCCACCGGATATTATTAGGAATTACACCAGATACTCACCTTTTCCAGAGTTATCATGGTTTTCTGTATTTTCTCTGGATGACCACTGATTCCTACCATATACTGGGCATTGGCATTCCATTACAGATATTCTGGAGTCCTCTTGAAGCTAAAGCTATATAGTCAAGTGTTAAGAAATGGGAAGGAAGTGCCTATTTTCCAATTATTTGTAACACTTGGATAGAGTAAATAAGTGCTGCTTTTGTTTCAGTATCTACAGTTTTTTTTGGTGAAATATGCCATATACTGCAAACATATGTTCATAAATGGCTAGTAGGATAGATAATTCTGATTGAAATATGCTTCCTCTAAAAAGATAAGAGTTTTTCTTTTCACTGATTAAGCTTATGGTCCATGACTTCTCTTAGAATGTGTTTTCTCCCAAGAGACTCCTTAGATCCTTATGTAAATAGGATTCCTGTGAACTCATCCCACCAATCCGTGAACATGTCTAGACAGGTTGACATCCCAGAGGTTCACACAGCTAAGAATTAATCTAGGATTTATTACTCTATTAGAACTAAAAATATATATCATTTTTTATAAGCAAACGTGAAAATAAACAGTTTGCCAGCAAATGTTAATCATCTGTAAGTAAAATGTCATGTTCCAAAAGTGGCTAATTTTTGTTTTTCTATGTATTTAGATCTTATTCACATGCATGCTTCTCCAGTCAGCTTTTCTTCTATGTCAATTTCTTGAGACAATAAAAATAAGACTATATTTTTTTGGTTATTTTGAATATTCATGTCTTGTGGACTAAATTGTACCCACCCCCAATTTATATGTTGAAGCCCTAACTCCCAATGTGACCGCATTTGGAGACAGGGAGTAATTACGATTAAATGTGGTCATCAGAGTGGGGTCCTAATTCAATAGGACTAGTGTCTTTATAAGAAAAGAAAGAGGTTCCAGGAGTATGCACACACAGAGAAAAGATCATGTGAGGACACAGCAAGGAAGAGTCTGTCTGGAAGTGAGGAGAAGACTCCTCACCAGAAACCAACCCTACTGGCATGTGATCTTGAGATTCTAGCATTCAGAAATGTGCAAAAGTAGGTTTTTGTTGTTTAAGCCACCTAAGTCTGTGGTATTCTGTTACGGGAGTCTGGACAGACTAATACACCATGGCAAGCATCTACTATTCTCTGTTTTCCATTATGTCCTAGACAAAAGATGTAGCCTATTTCCCTGTATCACCTAGTACAACATTGAAATATAATGGTATCAAGAGTGTATTCTTCTTTTAAATACTAATAGGTAATCACCTAATGATGATGATTACCTATTAGTAATCATATGATGACAATTAGGTGATTACCTATTGATATTTAAAAGAATAATACACTCTTGAATGTAAATGACTCACTGCCACATTATTTTCACCATCCTTTTGCCATGGTTTTATTTATTTATTTATTATTTTTATTGTATTTATTATTATACTTTAAGTTCTAGGGTACATGTGCACAACATGCAGTTTTGTTACATATGTATACATGCGCCATGTTGGTGTGCTGCACCTATTAGCTCATCATTTATATTAGGTATATCTCCTAATGCTATCCCTCCCACCTTCCCCGACCCCATGACATGCCCTGGTGTGTGATGTTCCCCTTCCTGTGACCAAGTGTTCTCATTGTTCAATTCCCACCTATGAGTGAGAACATGCATGTTTGGTTTTTAGTCCTTGCAATAGTTTGCTAGAATGTTGGTTTCCAGCTTCATCCATGTACCTACAAAGGACATGAACTCATCTTTTTTATGGCTGCGTAGTATTCCATGGGGTATATGTGCACATTTTTTTAAATCCAGTCTATCATTGATGAACTCTTCCCTAGCTCATTTTATGAGGCCAGCATCATCCTCATACCAAGCCTGGCAAAGACACAACAAAAAAAGAGAATTGTAGGCCAATATCCCTGATGAACATTGATGCAAAAATCCTGAATAAAATACTGGCAAACCAAATCCAGCAGCACATCAAAAAGCTTATCCACCATAATCAAGTCAGTTTCATCCCTGGGTTGCAAGGCTGGTTTAACATATGCAAATCAATAAAGGTAATCCATCACATAAACAGAACCAAAGACAAAAAACACATAATTATCTCAATAGATGCAGAAAAGACCTTTGACAAAATTCAACAGTTCTTCATGCTAAAAACACAATAAATTAGGTATTGATGGGACGTATCTCAAAATAATACAAGCCATTTATGATAAACCCACAGCCAATATCATACTGAATGGGCAAAAACTGGAAGCATTCCCTTTGAAAACTGGCACAAGACAGGGATGCCTTCTCTCACCACTCCTATTCAACATAGTGTTGGAAGTTCTGGCCATGGTTTTAAAATAGCAAGTTAACTTAAAATCTAGAGTATGTCATATATTTTCCATAAGTATAGCATTATTTATCTGATGCATTTATCTAAATTGGCTTACTCAATCAACTTTATGTATACTATGTAACAATTATAGATTTTAAAATATTTTTAGATTATTAACATTTTTCCACAACTTACTGGCTTCTAACAGAAATGTCTCCACCAACAATGATATCTGTCCCACTCCTTACATTTCTAATTACATATTCTTTGGAATATACAGGTAGATCAGTGCTTAAGATCTAATTTATTCATCTAATTATTTCTTTTTAAAAAGGAGTGCTCTACTGGGAAACTTCATAGCATACACATTAGATCTCCATTATCTTTTTCCAGGTATAACATTTCTCACTAATGAGTGAATTAAACTTAAGCATGTGGAATGTAGCACTATCTTGCTATATGATAACGCCAATTCACCTCCCTGTGAGAACAAAGAGGGAGACGACTCTCATCAAATTGCTTAAGAGTAAAGCAAATGCTGTCTTTTATGCAGGTCATGAAAGGGCAAAAGGGAGGATGAAGTAAAGGCAAGAATGAAAACTAATCTCTCTTAGTGTGATGCCTATAGCAACTGATGAGACAGTATTGCTAATGAGCTCCTTAGAGGTGGCACAGCTGAACCATATCAAAAATCATCAGAAGCAAACTAATCTTATGTCTCTGGCTATGAATGTTATTAAATCTTTCCTGACAAGAGGTGACAAATGTGCCTCCATTTGTGGTTGTGTAGACTTCAACTTCCACAAGTTTGGGCATCAGCAAGAGTAATGGAGTGGAGAATTTGTACAACATTGATAATAATGGCAACCATTAATTAAATGCCTCCTAGATGTCAGTTACTGTGTACTAGGCATTTTATAGCATCATTTCATAAAATGTTTCCACCACCCCTAGAAATAGGAATTATACCTCTTTCTTAAAGGTAAAGAAACAAAGGCAAAAAGGGAAATTAGTTGCAGAGGTAAACTTAGGTGGAAATGCCAGAATTTGAACTCACATTTATCTGAAGTGCTGTCCAATTAGAAAGTTACTTTAAATAGGTGAGTAAACACAAGTTAAGCAACAATTATAATTGAAATTGTAATAGTTCAATTGTGGAAAAGTTAAAGTCCTTGCTTTCCAAAAGCAACTTTCTAGAGCAACATTTATTACTCCAGAACCAAGCAAGCTATATTTTAACGAGGAAAAAAGCTTGTGGTCCTCCCAGAGTGATGAAAAACTTGAAGAATCATCTGTATCTGAAAACATACATCATTGACTCTATCAAGGATGCTATTGAAATACCAGTCACTTATTTATCAAGAGTGGCTCATCATCTGTCTGTGTCATACCTGATCTATTAGACTTTTAGTTCTAGAGCTGGCCCTCTCATGGGTAACTCACAAAAGGGAAAACAAGGCTGGTAAAATGGATTGAGGTTAAAATGTATTCATGTCATGTAAGGCCCTTCATAATCTGTTTACTGTTTTACTGTCTAATCTTATTTTCACTCATTCTCCCTTAGACACCCTTTTATTCCTGCAGAACTAAACTGCTTGGAGCTTATCAAATGTGACATGTCCTTTACTACTTCATGACTTACTCAATCTGTTCCCTTGTTCTGGCAGAATCAATCAAACAAACAAACAAAAACAACTCCTACACATTAGACTAGATATATCTCCTGCCTGATATAAAGATTTACCTCCGGTACAACATGTTTGCTGGCTCTTATACCTATGTTGTACCATTTTTGTTTAATTCCCCTTCTTTGTATTCCTGCAGTGTTCCATACATATCTCCATTATAGAACAGATGGGCTATTGATATCATTAACTCCTGTCTCCCCTTCATCTAACTATCAGATGTTTAAGGTTAGCTGTTATCACAGCAAGACTTAAAAAAGAAAAACAAATAAAAAAAAAAAACTATCCCCCAGTTGGGTGTGGTGGCTCACGCCTGTAATCCCAGGACTTTGGGAGGCTGAGGTGGGCGGATCACGAGGTCAAGAGATCAAGGCCATCCTGGCCAACATGGTGAAACCCCATCTCTACTAAAAATACAAAAATTAACTGGGTGTGGTGGTGCACACCTGTAGTCCCAGCTACTTGGGAAGTTGAAGCAGAAGAATTGCTTTAACCCAGGAGATGGCTGTTGCAGTGAGCCAAGATCATGCTATTGCACTCCAGCCTGGCTACCGAATGAGACTCCATTAAAAACAAACGAAAAACAAAACTATCCTTAAACTCAGGAGAGTTCAGTAACATTCATTCTCCTGCCAAGGGTTGTAGGTTGGTTGTGTTTTAGTTTATTTATGTCAATCTTAGCTGGGCAGTGTAAATGCAGGCACTAATTTGGTGCTCCAGGCTCCTGGATATGTTTTGGATTTAGTTCTTTTAAATATGTATGGCGATTAAGGTTGAAAGAGAGGGGGCTATCTGGGTTACGTTCTTCTCTTGAGTATTACCAGAGTGTAAAAGGCAATCCAAACTGTACAAGAACATTCAACAAGAGCCTGCTAATGGTGTGACATGACCCAAAAGCACAGAGAGTTCCCATTAGCCAAAGAAAGCCTTGGGCAGGCCTCTTATCAATGCCAGACCCATAAGTCACTGGTTCATAGCAATTCTGGAATTCCTCTGGGCAAATGTTACAACCTACCATGAGAGAGGGAGAGTTGACTGATTAAGCCAGTTTTCTGGAATAACTCCCCATTCCATTATTCTAAACAGTTGGTTCCTTTGTTCTCTGGAAGAGCCTGACCTGACAACATCCTTGGCCACTTCTGACAACATACTTGTTCCGGTGAAGGGGACACATATGAAAATACTAAACATAACTAAACATACTCATCGTATATTGTTGCTGGAAATTTAAAATAATATATTAATTTGAGAAACTGTTTGCCAATGTCTATAAAGTTTAACATATTCTCATCTTATAACCCAGCAATTCCACTCCTAAGTATATGCCTAAGAGAAATAAGAGCATATGTCCATAAAATCACTTCTAAAATATTTGCAGCAGCTTAATTCATAATAGCCAAAAAGAAAAAGAGCCACCTAAAAGAATTTTTTTTTTTTTTACAAATCATGGTATAATAATAAAATGAAATACTATTTGGCAATTACAAAGAACAAACTACTGGTATATACAACAATATAAAAGACTGTCAAGGTAAGTATTAAAGAAAGGCAGAAAAAAAGAGTAGATATTGTAAGATTTTATTGTCTATTTCTCCTGGCCTATATGCATCCAATATATATGTCTAAGAATCTAGGACTGGATATAGTAGATAAGAAATATGAATGCCTCCAATTTGAAGAAAAGAAAAGAGTGATAAACCAATGCATTTTCCTACTAAGAGTTTATAAAATGTCCCATTGTTTGGCATTCAGCCAACAACTAATAGTTGGAAATTTTAGAAACTCTTCCTTATTTGGAAGAGGTAAAGAAATTCTTAATTGCAGTTTTGCTTCAAATAATCTATTCCACTTTTATTCATAATAATAATCATTATTGTAATTGTTTTTTATTTTTATTTATTTTCATTTGTTTATTTTAGTTGACAGACAAAATTGTATGCTTTTACCACATACAACATGATGTTTTGAAGCACATATACTATTGGAAAGTGACCAAATCTTGGCAATCAACATAAGAATCACTTTACATAGTCATTATTTTTGTGGTGAGAATTGTTTACATCGGCTCTCCCAACATTTCTCAAGAATATTATTAACCATAGTCATCATGTTGTACAGCAGATCTCTTGAACTTATTCCTGTATCTAACTGAAATTTTGTATCCTTTAACCAACGTATGTTCAACCCCCAGCCCATCCACCCTTTTATCATAATTAAACGTTGAATTCTACAAGCATCCATTCTCTGAATTTATTAGGTAATTAATTGATTTTCATTAAAAGAGGAAAACCCAGTAACCAATCTATTTACCATTATGAATTACATTTGTTTATTTTCTAATGTTAAACCAGTTATATTTCTGGGATAAATTTTTATTTATCAGAATACATTTTCTTTATTAGTACTATTGTTTCTTGATGTAATGTAACTATGTTTTGCTTAGAAATTTTTCATTGTGCTCACAATGACTATTGAGCTTTATTTTTATTTTTTTTTAATTATAGATTTTATTTTTTAAAGCAATTTTAGGTTCATAGAAAATTTGACCCACAATTACAGAATTCCCACGTTTCTTCCCTACACAAATAGATAGCTCCCCTACCATCAACATCCCATGTCAGAGTACTACATGTGTTACAACTGATGAACCCAAAGTCCCTAGATTTTAGTTTACATTAGGGTTTATTCCTGGTTTTGTACTTTTAGGAGTTTTGAAAAATGTATAGTGGCAAGTATTCACATTTATAGTATCATATAGGATAGTTTCACTGCTCTAAAAATCTCCTGTGCTCTACCTAGACATTCCTCCTCCTCTGAATTCTCTGGTAACCAGCTATAATTTTATAGTTTCCATATTTTTGCCATTTCCAGAATGTCATGTAGTTGAAATCGCACATTATGTAGTCTTTTCTGTTTGACTTCTTTCATTTTGTAATTTGCATTTGAGGTTTCTCCATGCCTTTTTATGGGTTGATAGCTCTTTTTTATACTGCTGAATAATATTTGAGTGTAAATATTTTTCAGTTTTAGTGATGAATAATATTTTAGGGTACATGTAATAACAGTTTATCTATTTATCCATTGTAGGGCATCTTGGTTGCTTCCAAGTTTTGGCAACTATTAATACTGTTGCTATAACCATTCATGTATAGCATTTGTTTTGTGAACACAGTTTTCAGCTCATTTGGGTAAATACAAAAGAGTGTGATTACTGGATAGCTTGGTATGAGTATGTTTAGTTTTGGAAGAAGTTGCCAAACTACCTTCCAAAGTGGCTATACCATTTTTCATTTCTACCATCAGTGAACCAAAGGATTCCTGTAATTACATATCCTTGCCAGCATTTGGTATTAAATGTTTTAGATGTTAGGCACTAAGTCTGTAGTGGTTTCTATTTATTTATTTGTTTGTTTGTTTGTTTCTATTTATTTACTTACTTACTTACTTACTTATTTATTTATTTATTTATTTATTTATTTATTGAGATGGAGTCTCGCTCTGTCGCCCAGGCTGGAATGCAGTAGCATGATCTCGGCTCACTGCAAGCTCCGCCTCCCGAGTTCACGCCATTCTCCTGCCTCAGTCTCCTGAGTAGCTGGAACTACAGGCACCCACCACCACACCCGGCTAATTTTTTGTATTTTTAGTAGAGACGGGGTATCACCGTGTTAGCCAGGATGGTCTCCATCTCCTGATCTTACGATCTGCCGGCATCAGCCTCCCAAAGTGCTGGGATTGCAGGCGTGAGCCACAGCATCAGGCCGTGGTATCTTACTTTTATTTTAATTTGCATTTAGAGTTTTGGGATATTCATTGTATAGTCCTCAGGGGGTTTTGGAGTACAAATTATACAGATTTCACAAAACATTTTGGACAGTGTTCCCTCTTTTCTATTCTAAAATAGTTTGCAAAAGATTTTAATTATTTTTAGGGGTTTTCCTAAAAATACAATTTTATTAGATATTTTAAAATACAACCTAAATGTCTTTGCTTTTTAACTAGAGGGTTAGTTGATTTTCATTAATTTTGATTATCAAGGTAGTTTTATTTCTCTCTACTCACTGATTTTATGCTTTTTATTATTCTGCTTTTTTGGCCGAATCTTTTATGTACAAACTGTTACTTAAGATTTACGAGTTTTACATTTCTAAATAAATAGAAAAAGTCAAAGTAAAATAAAGTTCATGACATGAGAAACTAATACAAAATTCAAACTTTATTGATGAAGTCATAAGTCCAAAGGTTTTTGAGTGCCACATGTATTTCTGTACTGGGGCATTTTACTTTTATTTTTTAATACTAGTACATAACCATCATGTCTAAACAGGAAAAGTCAAGTTCAAATGTCTTAACATTTAGTCATAATAGAGAGTGAGTTTTTTTTTAATCATATCAGAAGTCAGTGTATTGTATTTATTATTAAATGACAATATAGGTGTGCTAAACCAGTAATATATACATCAACATTGTAACAGTAGGCACCCATCAAAATATCATCAATCCCAAGAAAGCAACAATCATAAATATCTAAAAATTTAAAACCGAATGTCTTATCAAGGCAGAATAAAAAAATGAGGCTGCAACCAAAGTAAGTTTCCAAGTGGCTCACTTGTTGATATCATTATTTGGCACCACATATTTGTGTGAACATTTTCAAACATAAAATATGTAAAATCTCATTATAAATCAGCATTAACAGAAGCATGTTTGCAATCAATTTTGATGACAGAGAATACTAACTTTGAACTGTAATTAAATTGTCATCCTCGTCCCCAAATGTTCATTCTTCTCATTAGATTTGTATTACAGAAAACGTCTTCAATCATTATTATATTTTGAACTACATCAATTATAAAAGTGCATTATTTCTTTTCTTTTATAGGTACCTATACTTTCTTTTGCCTCTTAGACTACAAAGCCTTTAAGGAAAAAATGTGCTGACACCTGTTCAAAGTACATAAAAATTTCTTATCCTTTTCAAATTCAGCACTTTTATATTACTATATTCAGGTATTGTAATCATGTATTTGTTTTTAACCCACAGAATATGTATAGTTGTATTATTGGTTTATGCTTTTAAAAATGTACACATACCCTCATGCTTTCTATTGTCTTTGCTATCATTCCTTCTAAAGCTTCAGGCCAGGCTTTCCATTCTAGATACTTTTCATTCTACCTGAAGTATAACTTTTAGAAAGTTCCTTTTGTCCAGCATTTTTAATCTATTGTCTTTTTGATAATAGCCATCCTAACAGTCCTGGTCTAAAGCAACTCTCCTGTTTCGGCATCACAAATGCCAGAATTATAGGCACAAGCCATCCCACCTGGCCTATTTTATTTTTTTTATTTGTGATTCTATGCACATTTTATTTTTTTTTTATATTTCTATGATGAATAGTATTGCAATTTTGATAAGGATTGTATTAAATATGTATTTTGCTTTGGGTAGTATTATATATCATATATATTGCTATTATATATAATATATATAATATAATACAATATTATTTTGGTTCATGAACATGAGTTCATGAACATAAGTTACCTACACTGCTGGTGGAAATATAGATTGGTATGGTCGTTATGGAAATCAGTATGGAGGTTCCTAAAGAAATTAAAAATAGAACTACCATGTGACCCAGCAATCCCTCTTCTGGGTATATACACAAAGGAAGCAAAACTACCACCTCACAAAGATACCTGCATTCCCATGTTTATTGCAGCATTATTCATAATATCCAAGATATGGACATAACATAAGTGTCTGTTGCTGAAAGAATGGATAAAGAAAATGTATTATACATTTAGAATGGAATAATATTCAACCTAATAAAAGGAGATTTGTCATTTGCTACAATGTAGATAGGCCTGGAGGGAATTATGGTAAGTAAACCAGACATAGATAGACAAATGTTAAAGATATGAAGTATCAGATATAAGAATTTCATTTACAAGAGTTTGCAGATATGTAGGATGAATGGGTATAGAGATCTAATGAACAACAGAAAGACTATAGTTAATGCAATTTTATTATACTGTAAATTTTTGATAGATAAGTAGATTTTCAATTTTATCTACTTTTGTCACAAAAAGTTAGCTGTGAGAAGATTGATGTGTATATCATACATTATGCTGTAAATCTCAAATATACACAACCTAATACATTTAAAAATTCCTTTTGATAGGACTCAAATTTTGTTAGCCTTTATTTTGTCTTTATTCTTAAGGGAAAATTTTGCTGATATATTATAAAGTTATTTTCACCCAGTATGAGGAAATATTTTTCCTTCTGCATCTGGGCTTCCATCAATTGTTGAAAATTCTTCTATCAGTGCTACTTTTCTAAGATTCTTAAAATATGAAAAGCACAAAGCTAGAGTGTGTACAATAGCTAATTTTAAAAATAGCCTAATTCTCAGATATATGTATGGGGATATATAAATTACATATTCTCAGCAGTGTTTTTAATATTCTAAAATCCATCACACTTGTGCCTCCTTTTACAATTTTGCTGTGTTTTATATCTAATCTATAGTGAAATTCAAAGTTATAGCAAAGTATTCAAACTAATCGATGTTGCTGAAATAATAATTTTTGTCCTTACTCTGGACAATAATAACATATAGCTATAATGCTTTTTATTTGTTAAAAAAATATAATGTAAGTCATGTATAATTATGACTTAAGTTGATTACTGAAATTAAAGTATTACAACACATTTTCAGATATATCATTTTATTTTATTCTGGCAACAGCCCAATGTGATAGATAGCCATGGTTGATTGTATGCCCAACATGTTCTTCTTACTCTGTGACTTTGACATTTCTTTCATGTAGTGGGATCCATGTTCCCTCCTCTTGAATTTGAATGTGCTTATTATTATGGCAGATATGATATCATGTGATTTCTGAGATTAGACGTAAAAACAATATAGTGTCTCCCTAGTTTTCTTTGGATTCTCATTCTTGGATCCCAACCACCATGCTATGAGGCAGTCGAGAAGTCACATGGAGAGGCTACATGTAGATATTTCTATTGAGAGTCCAATTCAGATTCCATGTGACAGTCAACATCAACTACCAGATACAAGAGGCAGGGAGCCTTCACATGCTTTCAGCCCAAGTCATTGAGTCACAGCCAGCAGTTCATGCTCTGTGAAAGACAATAGCTGTTTCCATTGAACCCTGCCTAAATAGCAAAATTAACATTGATTGTTTCAAGCTACTAAGTTTGAGGTGGTTTGTTATATTGCCATAGATATTTAGAAGAGTCATTATTTTAACAATTTAAACTCCAGTGACCTGAATTTTACAAACATAAATTAATTGAGTTTTCCTAGGTCACAGAGTAACTAAGTAAAGACATAGGACTCAAACTGAGGTTTTATAACTCTATAAGATTTATGTATAGTACAATTGTTTAATTTCATATAGCACCCCAATGTGCTACTATTTTTCCCCAATTCGCTGATGACAAACCTAGGGAACAGAGAAATTAACATAATTGTCCAAGTTCACACAGATAGATAGTTGCCATGGTCAAGATTCAAAACTGTAGCCTCTCTCTCAAACATGCTCTTTCAACCATTACACAATCTTGGTTGGCAACTTCTCTCTTTTTTTCTTTTTCCACTATCTGTCATCTTCTTGACAACTATAGAATTGTAAGAATTTAGAAGAAAAATTGAGTTATATACTCCAAAAAATTGACTCAGTGCTCTAAGAAAAAAGCCACAGGTTTTCTCTGTAGACGAAACCCATATACACATATATATGTGCAGATTTTTCAGAGGATTTATAGACCCCCTTGAAACCAATATATTTAAAGGTAAGTGTTTAGAAACTTTAGAGTATTTTCTTTACATTATAAGTGGACCTCAACATTTCCAGTGACTATAGGTAACAGAAGTAAGTTTACACTTTAATGAACATAAATAAAGAAATTGATGAGCTATTGTAAGTAAAATGGCAATAAGAAAAAAATCAATTCAGCTTTATTAAGATACATTAGACGGTTCTCCAATCTGTGTAATCATTATAGATTACGTTCTCTTATTTCAACAAGTGTATTTGAAGTATGCCCTTTAGTAATGTTCCTAGCACTAATTCCTTCTTTATATTAAAGAATTAGCGTCCAGTGTTAATTATGTATCTATTGATCTAGGCCTTGGATCAAAGGTCTAGATCAATAGATACATAATATTGATACTCAAGTAATAGATACTTGATATTCAGTAGAACTCAAGTAATAAACTTCCATCTAAGATATTTAGATACACCATTAGCATATATAGGTGTTCAAAAAATATTTAATTGTATTATGGTTACAAAAACCCATGTTTGTGAGTAAGGCTACCAGGTTTGAATCTTGGCTGTGTCCACTTATTACCTGTGCAAATTTAGAAAATTTGCTTAACATCTCTAGGGTTGTCATTAGTAAATCAGGAATGATAGCATTGCATATTATGTAGGGGTCCAGTATGAAAATAAATCATTTTAACTTACACAAAGTTTCTAGAGTAGAACTTGGCTATCTTAACCCATTTTGGCTGCTGTAACAAAATATCACGAACTGGGTGACTTATGATGAACAGAAATTTATTTCTCACCATCCTGGGGGAAAGTCCAATACTAAGGCAGAGTTTATGCCTGATGAGGGTTTGCTCTTTGGTTCAAAAATGGTGCCTTCTAGCTGTGTCTTCACATAATGGATAGAACTCTGACCTCTTCAGTCCATTATAAGGGCACCAATCCCATTAATGACAGATGCACCCTTATAATCTATAAGTTCCCAAGGCACCACCTTCTAACACCGTCACACTAGAAGTAGCATTTCAACGTGTAAATTTGGGGGTGACACAAATATTCAGTCCATAATGCAGGCAAATAAGTTATCAATAAATGATAGCTAAGTCATGTGTTTTTGTATCTTGAAATGGGCTTGTAATATATTTACATAATTGTAACTTCATACTGTTTTTCATTTATAACATAAGTTTTAGTTTCATTTTTTAATGGTAGGCTTCAATACAAACTTTAGTGCAGACTTCCATTCTGCTAACCATGAAAACCCTGCAATTTTTTTCCTGTAAGATCCTTTAAGCAAGGAAAAAAGAAATACAGGTAGATATAAAGGCATCATTCTTGTGAGTACTACAGGTAAAATTTAATGTAGAATGATCATATCAAAACTTGCTAGAAAACTCAATGTTTTCTAGTTATGGATACAACATTGAGACTAACAAATTATAAACTAGCAATAGAAGATCTGCATGGGTATGCTGATAGGCTAAGATGCAAATTGTAGTTCTCTAACATATGTTTAAATCCTCTAGCAAATGAAGAATTATTTAGAAACATAAAGATGCGTACATAAACACACATATATTCAGGAAACATTTTATTTTCAACTGCTAATTCAATCTGATATGAGTAGAAATATAATTCTAATACCTCATAAATTGCATTGCACTTCTTTTTCTCAGGAACTAGCTAATTCAATCACAGCACATAGATTTATCATTAGCTTTTAATTTGGTTAATTTCTGCGAGCTGGTGGTTTAGAAAATTTCCCATTTTTCAACCCTAAGACTGTAGGAAGAAGACCATGTGTTATTCTTTCTCTATGTCATTTTCATTTCAATATAGATTTTATAGTTCATTAGCTGTCAATCAGTTTTAAATGGTGCAGTATTCATTTTATCATGTTCTGTAAAACTGTTTTATGCCTCTTTCAATGTCTTACATTCATTCTAGACTGAGCCCTATTTATTTCTCTAAGAGCTGTAGCCATCTGTAGCTGTGCACATTTGAATATGTATTTATTTTAGCAAATGCAATATTTTGCTTTATATGGTATATTCATTTGGGATATTTATTCAAGCAAGTGAATCCTGAGGAAGCAGCAGTGTGTAAACGCTTTATCTGTGACAAGCCATTTTATGCCCTATATTTTTATTTATTACTAACCTTGACGGATACAATTTCAAATACATTTTAAAGTCCTGGCACTATTTGTGGCCCAATTCTTCCTAATCTAATAAAACATCATTACATAATTAACATTCAAAGCACCAAGACAAACATAAATTTTGAGCCTCTAAGTTTTTCATAAACTGCCATGTAAACATGTAACAAAAGGAAAGTGATACATTTTTTAAAAATTAGAAGATATATTTTTTGACATAGATTAGTTCCATCTCACTCTTATCCATATATTCATTTATACTTTTTATTCATTTTATTTTATTCATTTAATGAAGCTTTCTCTTTATTAAATACAAATTAGCTTTATTTCTCATTCTTTAAGAAACATTGAAATCTTTTAGTGTTATCTTAAAAAAACTATCATATAGATTAATATATTCATATTCATAATATATCATTATGAATATGTACAAGTCAATCCAGAAAAATTAGAAAAATTTTCCTCCAGAAATAATTAGGACACGTATAATTTTTACTTTGGTTAGTGCAAAGGTATATGAGTATAATTTTTACTGAGGAAACTATGTTCTGACTTTTGACCTACTAAATAATATAAGAAATAATTTAAGAAGGAGATAGTTATGGCATTTTTATCTCAAAACATTCCCAAACATATTTTCCATTAGGTTATTTGGAAACTGATTTCAAGTTATAACAATCATTTGTATTGCATGCTGGTAAACTCACTCCCTACAAAAGCAAATGAAACCTTGACTTGTAGCATTGACTGATTTCCATCATGTAAATTTAAAAATCCTGACATTTAAATGATTAACTCTTTTGCACTGAAAAGCCAGCTCAGCATACCACTGCTTGCTACTACCTAATCAAACTATTTTTTCTGTTTACATTTAAATTAATTTATTCTCCTTACTGATTTCTCAGGAGCAAAAAAATATTTTTCTCACTACTCTAGTAATCTGCAGCACTTTCTCTTTACCAAATATCTAATGTTTCCCTCCATAATTCACATAACACACTGCCTCTCATATACCTTTGCACTAATCAAAGTAAACATATGTGCCATTTTCACTTTGCCTTTTCTCCTGATATATCAAGTTGCCATTATTCCTTTCTAATCCATGGCTTTCTCTACTTTCAGAGTTCATTTATAGGCTTACTACTTCCCTGAAATTGTTCCAAATAGCTACGTTTGTTGCACTTACCAAGTCACTTCAGGAATTCCATTCCTCCTTTCAAAAATTCTTTTAAAATACATAGCACTTTTGAATCTCAGTGCAACTAGTTTATTTTCAAAGCTTTTTCACATTGTTATATTAACATGTAATAAAAATAGAATTTTGTTTGGGGCACATGTGTATAGAAAGTACATTACATGCTTTTATGATATATACTTATACCTTTATACTTGTATATGTATTATTTTAATCTGTTTTTGGGTTCCTCCTTTGATTAAAACTCCTAGAGGCAAGTGTTTCTCAGCTAAAACATTTCCAAAAGCATGGTCTAATGTTGTGTACACCAGAGGATTCTAAGTAATTCTCTGACTTTCTCTAAGTGTATATTTTTTCATTTTCTTTAGCAAGCTGAATAACCTATGCTGTTCATAAATCTACTTCCTGTTCATAAGCCCATTAGACTTTATTTTGTTCTCTGTTATAATATTTATTTAAGTTCCCTAGGAAAATTATAACATTTCCAAAGAAAATATCTGATTTTCTTATTTTAGTTTGTTGAAACTCTGAATTTACTCTGTTTTCATACCTGTTTATTTTTTATTTTACCTTGATAATAAACAGTAAGAAAACAACACCTCACAAAAGACAAGATTAATACCAACGGAACAACTAAACAGTGTATCACATCTGTTTTTTTTTTAAATTCTAAAGCATATGATTAAATAGAATGCATCAAATATATTTTATGCAGTTTTATCCAGACTAGATTTTTATTTTTTACAAATAAAATATTTTATGTTTCAAGAAAAGCTCTGGTCTGCAAAAGCAGCTTGGAAAACCACTGGCCCAGAATATCTGATTGGTAGTGGAAGCTAAGAGGCTTGTAAATGCAAATTGTGTAAGCACTAGGAAGCATAGTGTTGATTTAGGACAAATGTCAAAATTATTTGGAGGCCCTTAACATCAGGGAAATAATAAACACAACCAAAGAAACTGAGACGACTACGTTCTTCGTATCTTTGAGATGAGTTATGCCACTGGGTCCATAAGAACCATATAGACAGATGCAACAGTGGATTTCAGCACGTGACACTGGAAATGAATCAGGCCAAAAGCTGTAGGGGAAGATTCAGATATTCAACAGTACGAAGAGACAACTAAGCTGCCAGATTTTCTCCTCTGAAAGAGACCATAGACCTATAGGGACAAAAGTGTATACAGATCCTGCAGAACTGATTTCAAATTCTGGGACAACCATTTAGCAGCTGTGTGATATAAACAGGATTGGTAGGTAAAACATAGGACACTCAGTTCAGTTTGAATTTCCAGTAACAAATGGAAGATTATTTAATATAAGAATATCCCAAATACTTTTATATTAAAAAAAAATGGGCCGGGCCCAGTGGCTGACGCCTGTAATCCCAGCACTTTGGGAGGCCAAGGCAGGGGATCACCAGGTCAGTACATTGAGACCATCCTGGCTAACATGGTGAAACCCTATCTCTACTAAAAATACAAAAAAATTAGCCATGCTTGGTGGCAGGTGCCTGTAGTCCCAGCTACTCCGAAGGCTGAGGCAGGAGAATGGTGTGAACCTGGGAGGCGGAGCTTGCAGTGAGCGGAGATCGTGTAACTGCACTACAGGCTGTGCAACAGAGCGAGACTCCGTCTCAAACAAACAAACAAACACAAATTCATATCTGAAATTCAAATTTAGCTAGACATCTTATATTTTTATTTGCTAAATCTGGCAATCCTGGACCTAGGCAAGTTACATAATATCTCTAAGTCTGATTTATCTATAGCAAAGTGGCGATCAATATCAAATGAGACAAAAGTTATGAGGATGAGTGTATGTAAATATGCAAATACACACAGGTTCAAATATCTGGGTGATACTTGATACAAAGGAGTTCTTCTAATTCTTACTTAAATAAGCACTGTTTAATCATAAAAGGACTTCAATTTTCTTCCCCTCACACCTTGATGTTTATTCTCTGACACTAGTTCTTCACCATACTTTGGCTGATATTTAGGCAAATGCTCTTACTGTATGGTCAATTCATGGTAGCATTTCTCCAGGCACTACTAAATATCCAGTTCTCTTAGCAGTCTTGAGGTAGGTCTTGGTTTCATTTTGAAATCCCTCCCCTTCAGCTTGGTTTTGCCTTAGGCAGAAGCTGGGAATGATGGGCCTTTGTTGTTGTTGTTTTTCTTCCATCATCTATTTTTTCTAGTCGTTTTTTACCAGGTTGCAAAATTGGTGTCTGACAAAACTAAGTTAAGTGAAGGTGGGAGGGAGTTAGAGATGTGAACTAGGATTGTCTGGAAGAAATCAAAGTGGAAGATTTTGAAAGATCTTATTTAACTGATTACTGTCCTGTTGTTATGCCTGTTGTGTGGCCCCTCCCTGATGGTCTGTAAACTTGAATGTGTTTAAGACTATTACTCCTCTTATGAACACTTTCAAAAGCTGTTTTCAACCACTGCACTCAAAAACTTATATGCTCATTCCAGCAGATCTATTACTGTCTCTTCCATCTCTTATTTTATTTAATGATGAGGCTAAGGTCTCACATGTAAAATTTCATATTATTGAGGAAAAAACACTTAATAAATTCAAGATCTGATAATTATTGTTTAATATGGTATGGTATTATGAAAACACGCATCTTACTTTAAATAACATACTTTCTGCTTTGTTAGTATATCACCAATAAATATCATTTCATTCATATATTAAAATTCTAAAATAGCACTTATGTTTCTTAAAGACAAATATTTCTGATAGATTTCACCCATGCTTAAAAAGAAAGTAAAATCATAAAGATATGGTTTATTATACAATAGTACCTTAATTCAGTGTCAGCTTTCTGACTTTCATTATTCTTAAAGTAGAAAATTCAACTCCTGGCATATTTTGAGGCGTTAAGGTACTGAGTTCTAAATAATAGATGAGTTTAATTCATTTAAACAAAGACTAGTAGAAGATGTCTTTGCTTGGGCCGCTATAACAAAATACCATAGACTAGTTGGCTTAAGCAATAGATATTTATTTCTTATGGTTCTGGAGGCTGGGAAATCCAAGATCAAGGCACCTGTGAATCTGACTTCTGGTGAGGGCTTTCTTCCTACCACAGAGGTAGCTGACTTCTCACTATATCCTCAACATGGTGGAGGGGGAGAAAAATACAGCTTTAATCTCTCCTTCTCTTACATAGTTGTTAATCTCATCATAGAGGCCTTATCCTCATGACCACATTTAAACCTAATGATCTCCCAAAGACCTCACCTCCAAATACCATCACATTGAGGGGTAGGTCTTCAATATATGAATTTGTGAGAAACATTTAGTTCATAATCAAAGGGATGTTTTACTCAGTGACACAACATGAATAAAAGAATTCTGAATTTTCAGTTTGATCTGTTCTTACAATCCAAGTCACGTGGGATATCTGCTAGAAAAGTGAATGGTTTAGAGTTTACCTATTCTTTTACTGCAGGTCTCTTGCAAAAGGAAGAATAATAGGGCTCATTAAATATTTTCTGGCTAATAAAGGCATATAAGCATGAAAATGTGAATGGATGAATAAAATGATGGATGATTCAGCCATTTAGGCTTAAAGTTAAATAGAATTAAATCAACCATAATTGATATTAAAATAATTATTAAAAGGTTTCTATTTACTTGTAAAAACATTTTAATTAACATTACATAATATTATTTGTATATGTATATGTATTTTTGCCATATCTCTGCAAATATTATCTTTTATTCGGGCATTTATGCAGTTTGTTTATCCTCTAAGGTAAATTAGTTTCCTTTGACCTCAACACTAAAACTTATCTTGTTGACATCCTCCTACACTTTAACTTGTCAGGTTATTAAAATTTTATCCTATTCTCTAAGGTGCCACCAATCTCACCCAAATTAATGTTGTCAGTAATTTAATGAATAAGCTTTCTGCTCTACAATCCCCAAACTCTGAATATATTTCTCACAGCAAACATCTACCTGAATGGCAGTAAAGTGACCTCTAATCAATTATTTTAATGACAGTGTGGAGTCAACACCTGTATTTCATATTGACAGGTTATTTTCTCTAATAGATGAAACAAATATAAGTTGGACAGAGCCCGAACTCACTCTAATGCCTCTTATTATGTGATGTCTCTTGTTTACGACCAATACATTTTTAGTTAATGCAGAAACAGCATTTGAGACTGTCCCTTATTCACTTAGCTAAGCAGGTGTACTGACAGGATGTGTCAGGCGGTTAAAGAACAGATACAATCAGCCTTAATTCCAAAGCTGTATTTAAAAATAATATTACAAATAACTTTCATTGCATTAACATATAATCACTCAACCTTAGAAGTATTCCAGAATCACTTTATATATTGAAAGATAATAAAATTTGTGTACAAATTAGGAAGTAGAGGCTTGATAATGCTTTATTAAGCTTACTATTCTGAAACTGGAAAATAATTTTGTAAAAACACAGAAGGATAAATTTTGATGCTACAAGACTGATAAAAAGAAAAAAAATACAATTATATAATAAGCTTTCTTTAGAGTCCTTAAAAAACAGTATGACACTGAAGATTTTTTAAAGGAAATGTTATTAGACTAATGAACAAGGAAGAATTTGTACTTCTGTAAACTTAAAACATTAAAAATTTATACCATGAATACATATGCACATGAATAAAGCCAGTTTATAAGTAATCTTGCATGCATGAGATTAGGATCAGTGACCTCTAATGTTTCAACTAAAGCTAGTATTTGTGATTATTTCAACAGCTTAGATAGTTGAAATAATTACCATAAACATTAAATTGTGAATTGCTGAAAGATTTTTTAAAAATTATTTCTTCCCCATTTCCTACTGGATCTTTGAACGCCGACCAGAAAAGATAATTTAAAATAATTACATTTCTAAAAACCTTCCTATTGTAACTTTTATGAGTCTACTTATATTTCTGTTTTGAAAATCAATCAATCATTCTGCAAATATTCACTATCTGCTTACTTGAGCTTTGCCACAGTACAATTGGAAACAAACATAACCAGGTACTGCATAATGAGTGGGAAACGGAAAATGATCAAAGTTGCAAAGCCTGAATTATATATTTATGAAACTTAAAATCAAGTTAATTGAGATAAAATTTTGAAGTAATTATGAAACAATTAGGAGAAGAACTCTGAGACTCTAGTTGATGTGAAGGATAATATCCTGTAGTTAGCTGGATACAGATGGAGTAGGGAGGCTCACTGCCTTGGTTCACCTTCTGGCTTATCTGCTTACTGGCTGTGTGATGATCTTGGATCAATTTACTCAGCTTCTCTGTGACTCAATACATCTTACCAAGTTGTAGAGTACTCAGGCCAGTGATCCATGTCGTGATCTTAAAGTATTTGTTCCTGTTGTAGGGCATGAAGTCTTACAGTTTGTTTTATAATAGTGGTTTAAGCTAAAGATTGGGAGTAAAAATATTCAGTCTCTGAAAAGTTATTTGTATCTCGAGTGAAGCATTTTGTTTAGAATATGAATTTATTTGTTAGAAAAACTGAAATGCTAGACGTATAAGAGAGAAAGAGTGAGAGACTGGCATATTGCTTTCATTATACTGATGTTTTAAATTGTAGTAAGAATGCTAAACATGATATCTACTCTCTTAACACGCTTTTAAGTGTACAGTACAGTGTTATTAATTATAGATGTGAAGTATTCATTACTTTTCGAAGTATTCAAAACACTTTGAAAAATTAAATTATTTCTTAAGAAATAAAAATAACCCCTATCTTTATACATTAAGGCAAAATAAAAAAAAATAAGTTTTTGTATTGTTTTCCTAAACATAGGCAGAATAATTATACCTGGGACATATGCAAGTCTTAATAAGTTTCTTAGTCACATCTGTCTCTAGCACCACAACACTGGTATTTTTCTGAAAAAAGTATTTTTTAAAAATATGGGCACATTATTTTTGTTTCAGATAAAAATATCTGCAACACTTTTCAAAAGTTTATTCTATGATTAATAGATTTAAAATTTGAAATTTCTAACACCTTCAACTGATCTTTCTTGAAAGACTAATATTTTGAGAGAACATTTTCTCTATCGTTCCTGAAGAAATTCAGCTAAATGGAAAATATTTTAATCATACATGTTGTTACTAAATTTTATCAATATTTCAGCACAATTGTTTTAAAAAATATTGCAAATAAAATGGTTTACGTTATTTCTATTAGTAGGATTTTTAAATGCTACAAAATATATAGATGCTGTAAAATTAGTTTTTTTTTTTTTCTATCAGGTTCCAGTTAAAAATTTATCCAATTAAAAACAGGAGTTCCTTCTTACTGTAGGTTGAAATATTAAAACTTAATTACAGACTTTGAATTTAAATAATATACTTATACATTATTAATTCTTTCAGTTTCATCCTTGTTTTAAAAGAATAAATGTCTGCAACTTCTTGGCAGAGTTTGTTTTAAATAACTACAATTAATAAAAGATTCAAAATCTGAAGTGTTGAGGCTTCTTTTCATTGATTACTTTGATTAAGCATTTCTAACTGATTATAAATAAGATGCAATCAACCCTAGTGAACTCTTTAAATATTTAGTACCATTGTTATGGAACTGCTGATTTAGAAAGTAGTTCTTCAAAGGCTGAAACATTTCTAAAACCTCTCAGTGATAAGTAGCCAATAAAGAAAGCACTTGTCATGTCATTCTTTTTTAAAGTTTAATGTTAGATTTTTCACACTTAATTTTCTAGTTTAATTACTCTGTAATTATACTTTTAAAAAATCCAGGCTTCACAACTACGCAACATATCCAGGTAACAAAACTACCCTTGTGCCCTTTACATTTACAGAAATAAAAAAATAAAGAAAAAAGTCAAATGTACAAAAAAAGAAATTTTTCAAAATTTTAGATTCTATTTAGATTGATAGGCTATTCCAAGTTCGACTGTTGCAGTCATAGATTATATATAACCCATGGGCAATTCCAAATACATTTCTTAATCATTTTCATCTAAATTAGTTGAAAAAAAGTTATATGAAAATAATCTCCACCAAAATATGTGTTAATAATGCATAAATCTATCTTCAATACAATTGAATTTGGAACACTGACCTAATGTCAAAAATTTTACCTTTGAAATATTGGACTTTGAAAAGTATTGTTTGTTTCTATAAATTGGATGAGAAAAATAAAATCTTTATTAAATTAACTTCAATGATTTTCTTTCTTAATTTTAATTTTGTGGATACATAGTATGTGTATATATTTATGGAGTATATGAGATATTTTGATACAGTCATATAATGCACAATAATCGTCTCCGGATAAATGGGGTATCCATCACCTCAAGCATGTATCCTTTCATTGTGTTACAACAATCCTATTAGACACTTTTGATTATTTTAAAGTATATACTAAATTATTGTTGACTGTAGTCACCTTGTTGTGCTTTAAAATGGTAGATCTTATTCATTCTAACTATATTTTTATGCCCATTAACCATCCCCACTTTCCCTCGCTCACTTCTGCATCCTCACTACCCTTCCCAGTCTCTGACAACTGTCATTCTACGCTATCTCTGAGTTCAATTGTTTGAATTTTTAGCTTCCAGAAATAAGTGAGAACATGTGAAGTTTGTCTTTCTTTGCCTAGCTTATTTCACTTGACATAATGTTCTCCAGTTCCATCATGCTGTTGCAAATGATAGGATTTTATTTTTATGGCTAAATAGTACTCCATTGTGTATATGTACCACATTTTCCTTACCTATTCATCTGTTGATGGACAAGTAGGTTGCTTCCAAATCTTGACTATTGTGAATGGTGCTTCAATAAACATGAGAATGCAGATATCTCTGATATATTTGTTGCCTTTCATTGGGATTTCAGTGGGATTGCTGTATCATATAATAGTTCTATTTTTAGTTTTTTTAGGAACCTCTAAACTGTTCTCCACAGTGGCTGTACTAATTCACATTCTCACCAACAATGCATGAGGGTTCTCTCCTCTCCACATCCTTGTCAACATTAGTTATTGCTGGTCTTTTAGATAAAAGCCATTTTGACTGGGGTGAGATGATATCTCATTACAGCTTTGATTTGCATTTCTCTGATGGTCATTGATGTTGAGAACCTTTTCACACACCTTTTTTTGAGTTGTACGTCTTCTTTGAGGAAACATCTATTTAGATGTTTTGTCCATTTCTCAACCAAATTATTCTATTTTTTCCTGTAGAGTTTGTTGAGTTCTTTATGTATTCCAATTATTAATCCTTTGGAAGGATAGTTTACAAATATTTTCTCCCATTCAGCGAGTTGTCTCTTTGTTGATTGTTTCCTTTGCTGTGCAGAAGCTTTTCAGTTTGATGTGATCCTGTATGTCCATGTTTACTTTGATTGCTTGTACATGTGGGATATTACTCAAGAAATCTTTGCCCAGCTTAATGTCCTGGAGAGTTTTCTTAATATTTTCTTGTAATAATTTCATAATTTGAGGTCTTAGATTTAAGTCTTTAATTCATTTTTTATATGATTTTTATATATGACAAGAGATAGGGATCTAGTTTTATTCTTCTGACTATGGATATGTAGTTTTCCCAGCACCATTTAATGAAGAGACTGTCCTTTCTTCAATATATGTTCTTGGTACCACTGCCAAAAATGGGTTCATTGTAGACATATGGATTTACCTCTGTGTTCTCTATTCCATTGGTCTAACTATCTATTTTTATACAAGTACTATGCTGTTTGGATTACTGTAGCTTTGGAGTATAATTTGAAGTCTGGTAACATGATTCCTCCATTTGTGTTCTTTTTGCTCAGCATAGCTATGGCCATTCTGGGTCTTTTGTGGCTCCTTATAAATTCTAGGATTTTTTTTTCTAATTATGTGAATAGCATCATTGGTATTTTCATGGGAGTTGCATTGAACTTGTAGATTGCTTTTGGTAGTATAGACATTTAAACAAGATTGATTATTCTAATCCATGAACATGAAATATATTTTCTTTTTTGCTGTCCTCTTCAATTTATTTTATCAACATTTTATAGTTTTCATTGTAAAGGTCTTTCATTTCTTTGATTAACTTTATTTCTGGGATTTTATTTTAATTGTAGCTATTGCAGTTGGGATTACTTTGTTAATTTCTTTTCCAGATTGTTCATTGTTGACATACAAAAATGCTACTAATATTTGTATGTTGATTTTGTATCACTCAAATCTACTGAATATGTTTATCAGTTCTAGTAGATTTTTGGTCAAGTCTTTAGGTTTTTCCAAATATAAGAATCAAATCATTTGCAAACAAGGATAATTTGACTTTTTCCTTTCCAATTTGGATGCCCTTTATTTCATTCTCTTGTCTGACTATTCTAGCTAGGACTTCCAGTACTATATTGAATAAGAGTAGTGGAAGTGGGGATTTTTGTCTTGTTCCAGATGTTAGAGGAAAGGCTTTCATTTATTTTTTCCTGTTCAATATATTAACTGTGAGTCTGTTGTGTATAGCTTTTGTTGTGTTGAAGTATGTTCCTTCTATATCCTGTTTTTCTGGGTTTTTAATCATAATGAAATGATGAATTTTATCAACTGCCTTTTCAGCATCAACTGAAATGATCACAGGGTTTTGGCTTTCATTCTGATATGATGTATTACATTGATTGATTTGGGTATGCTAAACTATCCTTGCATCCCTGGGATAAATCTCACTTGGTCATGATGAATAATCTGTTTAATGTGTTGCTGAATTGGGTTTGCTAATATTTTCTTGAGGGTTTTTGCATCGGTGTTCACCAGAGACATTGGCTTGCAGTTTTATTGTTTGTTTGTTTGTTTTTCTTTCTTGATGTGTCTTTGTATTGTTTTGGTATCAGGGTAATACTGACTTCATAGAATGAGTTTAGAAGTATTTCCTAATCCTCTATTTATTGGAATAGTTTGAGTAGGTTGCTATTAGTTCTTCTTTTAATATTTGCTAAAATTCAGCAATGAAAATATTAGGTCATGGACTTTTCTGGGAGGTTTTTTTGTTCATTACAGCTTCAAGCTCACTATTTGTTATTGATCTGTTAATGTTTTGAATTTCTTCATGGTTCAATCTGGGTAGGTTGCATGTTTATAGGGATTTGTACGTTTCTTCTAGGTTTTCTAACTTATTGGCATATAGCTCTTCATAGTAGACTCTAATAATCTTTTACATTTACTTGATATTTGTTATAATGTTTAATTTTTTTATCTCTGATTTTATTTTTGTCTACTCTCTTTCAGAGTTAGTCTGGCTAACAACTTGACAATTTTGTTTATCTTTTCAAAAATCCACCTTTTTATTTCATTGATCTTTGATATTCTTTTCATTTCAATTTTATTTATTTCTTCTCCTATCTTCATTATTTCTTTTCTTATACTAATTATGGGTTTGGTTTGCTCCTGCTTTTGTAGTTTTTAAGACACATTTTAGCTTGTTTATTTGAAGTTTTGTTTATTTTTTGATGTAGGTGTATACTGGTATAACTTTCCTCTTAGTATTGCTTTTGCTGTATCCTATGGGTTTATACATGTTGTGTCTCCACTTGTATTTGTTTTAAGAAATTTCAAAATTTCCTTTTTAAATGCTTCATTGACTCACTGGTTATTCAGAAGGATATTGTTTAATTTCCATGGGTTTACATAGTTTTTAGATTTCCTCTCATTATTGATTTCTAGTTTCATTCCATTGTAGTCAGAGAAGATAATTTAAATGGTTTTTAAATTTTTTAAGATGTATTTTGTGACCTAACCTACCGTCTATCCTGGAAAAGCATCCATGTTCTGAGAAGAATACGTATGCCACAGACATTGGATGAAATGTTCTTTAAAATATCTATTAGGTACATCTGTTCTACAATGCAGATTAAGTCCAATGTTCCCTTGTTGACTTTCTGTCTGATGATCTGTCCAACTGTATCCAGAATTGGTGGGTTCTTGGTCTCATTGACTTCAAGAATGAAGCCACAGACCCTTGCGGTGAGTGTTACAGTTCTTAAAGATGGTGTGTCCAGAGTTTGTTCCTTCAGATGTTCAGATGTATCCAGAGTTTTTTCCTTCTGGTGGGTTTGTGGTCTCGCTGGCTTCAGGAGTGAAGCTGCAGACCTTCGCATTGAGTGTTATAGCTCTTAAAGGAGGCGTATCTGGGGTCGTTTGTTCCTCCCCTCCAGAGATGTTCATCCCTCCAGGTGGGTATGTGGTCTCGCTGGCTTCAGGAGTGAAGCTGCCGACCTTCGCGGTGAATGTTACAACTCATAAAGGCGGGCGCGAACCCAGAGTGAGCAGCAGCAAGATTTATTGCCAGGAGCGAAAGAAGCTTCCACAGCCTGGAAGAGGACCTGAGCAGCTGCCACTGCCGGCTCAGCATCTTGCTTTTATTCCCTTATCTGACCCCACCCACATCCTGCTGATTGGTGCATTTTACAGATAACTGATTGGCCCATTTTACAGAGTGTTGATAGGCCTATTTTGACAGGGTGCTGCTTGGTGCTCTTACAAACCTTGAACTAGACACAGAGTACTGATTGGTGCATTTACAATCCTTTAGCTAGACACAAAAGTTCTCCAAGTCCCCACTAGGTTAGCTAGACACAGAGCACTGATTGGTGCATTTACAAACTTTGAGCTAGACACAGGGTGCTGATTGAGGTATTTACAATCCTTTAGCTAGATACAAAGTGTTGATTGATGCATTTATAGTGCTCCAGCCAGACATAAAAGTTCTCCAAGTCCCCACCCGACTCAGGAGCCCAGCTGGCCTAGCCTAGTGGATCCCAGGGCCATGGGCAGGGATGCCCGCCAGTCCCCTGCCGCATGCCTGCACTCCTCAACCCTTGGGTGGTGGATGGGACCGGGTGTCACGGGGGGTATGGCAGGCTGCAGGTCCCGGGCCCTGCCTCATGGGGAGGGGGCTGAGGCCTGGTGAGAATTTGAACTTGGCACTGGTGGACTGGCAGTGCCAGGGAACCCAGTGCACCCTCCGCAGCTGCCAGTCTGGGTGCTAAGCCCCTCACTGCCGGGGGCCAGCAGCACGGGCCAGCAGCTCTGAGTGTGGGGCCGGCCAAGCCAGTGCCCACCTGAAACTCGGCCAGCGAGCGCCATGCTCAGCCCCGGTTACTCTGGCACTTCTCTCTCCACACCTCCCTGCAAGCAGAGGGAGCCGGCTCCAGCCTCGGCCAGCCCAGAGAGGGGCGCTCTCAGTGCAGCAGCGGGCTGAAGGGCTCCTCAAGCACAGCCAGAGTGGACCCTTGAGGCCGAGGAGGTGCCGAGAGTGAGCAAGGGCTACTAGCATGTTGTCACCTCTGGCAGAGTTGGAAGTAGGAGGTTGAAAGTCTTGCTATACAATTGTATTGTTGTCTATATCTCTTTATCTCTAATAATAATTGCCTTATATATCTAAGTGGTCCAACCTTGGGTGCATATATATTTACAATTGTTACATCTTCTTGCTAAATTGACACCTTTATTATTATATGATGACCATCTTTGTCTCTTTTAATAGTTTTTGTTATGAAATTTATAGTGTCTGAAAAAAGTATAGCTACCTCTTCTTTATTTTATTTATATTTGCATTGCATGTCTTTTTCCATCCCTTTATTTTCAATCTATTTGTCTTTGTAGGTGAAGTGTGTTTCTTGTAGGAAAAAGATCATTGGATCTGATTTACTTTTCTATTCAGCTATTCTGTCTTTTGATTGGAGAGTTTACATGTGCTGCTATTATTGAAAAGTAAGGACTCACTCCTGCCATTTTGTTATTTGTTTTCTGGTTATTTCTTCTGTATTTGCTTACTTCCTGTCCCTCTTTTAGTGAAAGTGACTTTTCTAGTGGCATGTTTTAATTTATTCCTTTTTGCGCATCTGTTGTAGTTTTTTGATTTGAGGTTGCCATTGGTCTTGTAAATAATATAATACATTACTTAAAACACATGACAACTCTGATTGCATAAACTTATAAACAAACTAACAAAGAAGCAACAAAGTAATAAAAACTCTACATTTTAACTTCATCTCCCCACTTTTTAACTTTTTGTCATTTTCATTTATGTTTTATTGAACTATGTCTTACAAAGTTGTTGAAGCTGTTATTTTGATAGTTTAATTACATATTCCTTCTACTTAAGATGAGTAGTTTACATACCATAACCACAGCACTTTAATATTTTGTGTTTTTCTGTGTACTTACTATTACCAGTGAGTTTTCTACCTTCAGATTATTTCTCATTGCCTATTAACATCATTTTCTTTCAGAATGAAGAACTCCCTTTAACATTTTTCATAGGACAGGCATGGTGTTGATGAAATCCCTAACATTTGCTTGTATGGAAAAGTCTCTATTTCTCATTCATGTTTGAAGAATATTTTCACTAGATATTCTATTCTAGGATTAAAGGATTTTTTTCTTCAGCACTTTAAATATATCATGCCATTCTCTCCTCGCCTATAAATTTTCCACTGAGAAGTCTGCTGTCACACACATTGGAGCTGTTTTGTATATTATTTGTTTCTTTTCTCTTGTTGACATTAAGATCCTTTTGTTATCTTTGATTGTTGGGAATTTGATTATTGTACATCTTGAGGTAGTATTATCTGCGTTAAATCTGTTTGGTGCTCTAGAACAATCTTACTTTGTTTGATTGATATCTTACTCTAGGTTTGCTGTTATTATCCCATTGAAGAAGCTTTATGCCCCAATATCTCTCTACGTCCTCTTTAATAAATGCCACAAACTCTTAGATTTGTCCCTTTGAGAATACGTTCTAGATCTTGTATGTATTCTTCATTCTTTTTTCTTTTGTTTCCTCTGACTGTGTATTTTCAAATAGCATATCTTCAAGCTCATTATTTTTTCTTCTGCTTGATCAATTCTGCTGTTACATCTCTGATGAATTCTTCAGTATGTCAATTGCATTTTTCAGCTCCAGGATATCTGTTTGATTCTTTTTAATCATTTTAAGTTATTAGTTAAATTTATCTGATAGAATTCTGAATTTCTACTCTGTATTATCTTGAATTTTAATGAGTTTCCTCAAGACAGCGATTGTGAGTTATCTCCCTGAAAGTTTACATACATCTGTTGTTTTGGGGCTTGGTCACTGTGCCTTAAATAAGTTAAAAAAACAAACTAAATAACTTGGTGAGGACATGTTCCTAGATGGTATTGTTGCTTGTTGTTCATTGATGTCTGGGAATTGAATAGTTAGGTATTTATTGTAATCTTTGAAGTCTGGGCTTATTTGCACCTGTTCTTCTCAGGAAGGCTTTCCAGTATTGAAAGGGACTTGAGTGTTGTGATCTAATTTGTTGCTCACTGCAGCCATATCTGCATTAGGGAGAACCCCAAATTCATTAATGCTGTGTCTTTTCCAGACTTGTAGAGTTACCACCTTGATAGTCTTGGATAAGATCCAGAAAAATTCCTTGGATGCCCAGGCAGAGACTCATGTTCTCTTCTCTTATTATACCTCAAACAAATTGATTCTCTCCCTCTGTACTGAGCTGCATGGAACTGAGGAAGAGTTGACATAAGCACCTTTGTGGCCATCACCTCTGAGACCGTTCTGGGTCAGACCAAAAACCAGCACAGCACTGGGTCTCATCAAAGGTCTATTGTGACCACTGTCTGGCTACTGCCTATGTTCACTCAAAGCTCAAGGACTCTATAATTAGCAGGTGATAAATCCAACCAGGCGAATATCCTTCCCTACAGGGCGGCACATTGCGCCCAGCTCTCAGCTGGTCTACGGATGCTATCCAGTAGCCAGGACCTGGAGCTGAGAACCCTAGGAATCTGCCTGGTGCTCTATTCTACTGTGGCTGAGCTGATACCCAAGCCACAGAAAAAAGTCCTTGCCACTCTTCCCCCCCCTTTTACTGAAGCAAGGGAGTCTCTCCCTATAGTCATACTGCCCCAGGCCCATGGGAACTACTGCCTGGCAACCACCAATATTAAAGCTAGGGCCAAAGGCTCTTCAGTCAGCTTTTGATGAATGCTGCCAGGCCTGGGTCTCTCCCTTCAAGGCAGTGGGCTTCCTTGTGGCTCAGGGTCCAAGGCTTGGAATCAGGGACCCCAGGAGCCTGCTTGGTGCTCTTCCCCACTTTGGCAGAGCTGGTACCCAAGCTGTAAGAAAAATACCCCTTTTTTTCTTCTCTCTGTGGCTACCACAGGTGGAAATATGCTGGGTCACACCAGAAGCCAGCAAGACTCTGAGTCTCAGTAAAGGCCTACAGGGAGCACTGCCTAAGACTGTTCATTATTCAGGGCTCAAGAACTCTTTAGTACGTAAGGAGGCAATAAATCGTGCCAGCACTGGGTCCTTCTCTTCAAGGTAGTGGGTTCCCTTCTGGCCCAGGATGTGTCTAGAAATGCCATCTGGGAACTAGGACCTGGAATGGGGGCCTCTAACTATGCTGCTGCTGCCCTATTCTACTAGGACTGAGCTGGTATCCAAGTTGCTGCACTGTCCAGTGTTGGAAGAGGTGTGACACAAGCACTACCTCGGCGACTGAGAATGCTGTGTTACTAGATCCTATGCACCCTAAGTCCAGTGGCTCTCAATGCAGCACAACATGAGGACTTGCTCAGAAATTGCAGTCTCTGTGCCTGCCTTTCAAGTTTACTTAGGACCCAAGAGTCCTTTAGCTTGTGGTGGTGGAGCTTGCTGGTATTTGGGTTCTGAACCCTGGAACAAACAATTTGCCTCTGGCTAGGGCTGGTCTAAATGTAGCCTCCATGGGCAGAGACTGAGTTCTGCTACCACATTCCTTTCTACTGTGACAAGACAGCACTGAGTTTGTATGCAAATTCCCACAATCACTGTAGTATCCCACCTCCAGGCATACAGATTCTCTCTCCAAACCACAGGGCTGCTATCAGGGATGGGGAGAAGGGGAGAGAGGTAGTTAGGTGATTCAAAACTGTTTTTCTACCCACTTCAGTGTCTCTTTTCTAAATATGATATTAAAACTAGGCACTGCGATCACTCACCTGACTTATTCTTCTTATAAAGGCACTTTTTGTATGGATAGTTGCTCCATTCGGTGTTACTGTGAAGGGCACAATTGCTGGTTTGTTTTATCCAGCAGTATTGCCCCACTCTCCTCCTGCTTTTCTTTTGAAATATCTAATGACACTGATATAAAACTGTTTTTCAAGTTCTTTAGAAAATTTTAGTTATGACCTTCTTTATCTTTAGTAAATACTCCAATACACATATACACACTAAGGAATTTGATGTTTTCATAGTTATTTCTATGTTCAAGCCTGAATATTTTGAGATGGTATGAAGTTAAATGCTTGCAGATTAAAACCCACTTACAGTGGCATCAAGCGGTGAGTGTTCTCTTTCTGAGTGTTGATTACTGAGAGTTGCTTGGAACACACTGGCTGAAAGCCCACTTATCTGCTTGTGGAAACCTCCCCAAATATAAGGAAATGATAAAAGTATTAATAAAATTTGGTTTTATTTTCCTTTTATAGAAATTGGAGGGCAGAGTTTCCATGTTCAAATAATTAGTTCCCACCTTTTTTTAAGTTATATATATACTTATACGTGTTATCTTAAATTTATTCTTCCTGGAAGATAGACACTGAAAAACACTTCCTTTTTTAGTTTCACAGTGTCACCGACTGTCATCTGATCATTTTCATATATTTCTCTGAAAAAGGAAAACACATTTAATCTTTAAAACAACCTGCAACCTATAATCAATCTCAAATGGTAGGTAATTCAGTTCAACTTTGATTTCTGAATGGCAGCCTTATTTTGTCTTTCTGCTCTTGCTCCCGCTTTGAGTTGTCAATTCATTCTTCTTCTTTTGTGCTAATTTTAAGTGAAGCATGGAATCATCTGTGACATATTTCATGTGAAAACTCTGTGAAATAGTTCATTTTGCTGCATCCTTACAGAGCCAAATTACTTATTTTAGGTATGAATTAGCATCTGCCTTCTTCTATCCTGTCTGGGTCAGTGCTTCTTGGTCTTTTGCTGTGCCTGTTCATTTTGGCATTGTAGACACAATTTAAGTTTTTCTATAGCATCTGTTTTCTCAGAACTCTTAGGCTAACTGTTTGCCTAGAGTTTTGCTTAGGTGGGCACCATCTTTCATTCTCCTAATCTGTATATTGATAGGAGTTAGATTAGTTGAATCTTAGGTCCTATATAGATTTAAAAAATAAGAAAATAAGGAAACAATAAGGAAGGAAGGGAAACCAAACGAGAAAAAAGTATAGTAAAAAATAGACAAAAATGTGTAAATGTGTATTCTGAAATACTAAAATGGAAATCTGTAATGCATTTAACAGAGCAGCACTAATCTTAGGCCCAGGCAAAGTTGTGCCCTCTCTGCCTCATTCAGAGTGTCTTCTTAAAAATTTTTCATCTGGGCTACCAGATCCCAAGTACCACTTAAAAAGAGTGCCCAAAGGTCAAACCTGATTCTTACTGGGTGCTGGATTCTTACTGGTTGATGAAAATGCTAACCTAGAAATTATTTAACTTCCCAGCTAACTTTTGGAAACTCTGTGGTTCATCTGTGACATCTGGATTGAATGCTTTGAACCGCACTGAGTTCTGTGTGAACCTATTTCTCCCCTTCAGGGCACTCTGTGACTCTCTACATTCTTTCCTAACCAGCCTGCACATGCCTTCTGTTGACCTGATACTCTGGGGAGCTCCAGGTCTAGTGCCCATAAAGATGTCACAGGTCCTGAGGCTGAGCCCTTTTCCAGGAGCAAGCCTAGGGAGGATCATGCCTGTTAGAGGGAACCTTTTTTTTTTTTTTTTTTTCACTCTCAGAATGGTGCCAATGACTTGATTTAGGGTCTCTCATTCTCACTGGACTCAGGATGAGTAAAGATGAATCTTACTTTCCATAGTTTGCCACCGATAACCAATAATACTTGGTCTTTTGCCTCTCAGTGCCTCTGAAGTTACCTTAGGTCTATAGCACCAACAGGTGGAAAGTTTTCAACCTGTGTTGAAAACCTCCAGACACTGACACCAGGGTTTTACTCCCATCTCCTTTACAGGATCCACACCATGTGTCAGGAACTCTTCTGGAGTGGCTGTGACTCTATGGTTTATAAGATATTCACTTCACAATGCCAGTGGACGCTTCCAATAGATTTTATCTGTTGCTTCTCTGCTATGTGGTAGCATCATGCTCTCCTGGGTGAGAAACATTCTTTTGGCAAATTGGGCTGTTCTTTTGATTCAACTTCCAGGCCTCTTTCTTATTCTACCTGCTAATGGTGGTAAAAAGATGGAGTTACCACTGGAGATTATGTTCCAGGGGTGAAGTGATTGCAGTCTAAAATGTTCAAGAGAATAAGATATGGTTGGAGGATGTGTTATACTGTGTTTACACTACAGAATCCCCAATAACAAATTTAACATAATACTAAAATGAATTATAATTTACTTGTTTTTCTGCAAAATCTGGATAAGACTTGCATTTTTTGTTATCATCAGCTGTCTATCAATGAACGGTTACCACCTTGGAGAGTCACTGAAATCCATTTTTACTGGCAGCATAATAAATGAAGCAGTTATAAAAAAATGACACTAAATAAATCATATTAGGGTAATACTAACATATAGAAAATATATTATTTCAGTATAAACAGATTCCAAAGAGTCATTTCATTGTGGACACTAGCACCATTATTACCTTTTTCTTACAGCAAAGATATGAAATTAGACAAAAATGGTGCACTTGTCAGTAAAGTAGGTAAAGAGATAAAGAGATGGTTTTCCTAGGTATTAAGGTGAAGAGATGGGGCCCAGACAGCATAAAGGACCTTCATGTGTACTAATAAGGCAAAAAAGCAAAAGAGCAATTATCTCTTTCCTACTAATTATTCTCCCATCATTCTAAATCCTCATTGATAAATTACTATACTGCATGTAGCCCCACGAACTTTGAAATATTTTTTAAAATTAAATTGTATATATTGACAGGGACCTCACAGAGTGAGTTTTATCCACTATGTATACCATACAATTCAATTGAGCTACCTTTAATCATGCATTTGTTTTTTGTTGTTGTTGTTTCGGTTTGGTTTGGTTTAGGTTTTAGTTTGACGATAGGCTGAAATTCTAGTAATTCAGTTGTATTTAATGTGTTTCTAGGCATTGAAGAACATCTTTCTTCTTGAGAAGGGTCACATTGGATCTTATTACAATATCCTCGTTAGGCATCAAGGTCATTTTTCTTATTACACTTATTATTGGAACAAAGCAAACTTGGAATTGCATTAGAAATTTCTGAGTTTACTTCTGCAGATCTAGAACAATGTCAACATGCACTCAGAACTCAGCAAATGTTCACTGACAATATTGTGAACAAATTTAAAAAACACTGAACATAAATAATGAAAGAATGTTGTCTTTTTTATAATATAATGTTTGTGATGCCTGATTATTTTTATAATGCTTTAGGTTCAATAAAATCAGAATAAGAATGTATTATTTCAATGCAAGGATTTAGTTATATTACTTGGAGTCAATAGTATTCCTGTTTTTCTAATGTGCAGAGACTTCCTGCTGAGGGGATTCTGGCTAAGCACAAACTCTTTTTTTCTTGTTTGCTTGTGTTTATTTTACCATTAATGAAAGATATATTTTAAAACACATTTTTTACTAAGGCACTTCAAAGAGAAAGAGGAATAGAAGGAAATCAGCGGGAGAGTGTAGAGATTCTACAGGAGGCTGGTTGTCTATGCTTGGAATATGAACAGAAACCAACAGAGGTTCTAGAGTTTGGCATTATAAATTATATACTTTTAATCTTTCACATGCATGGGTCCTTTCAGAGGAACCATCTGGCTCAATGCTGACTGTTAGTGTTGTGCAGTATCTCAATTGATTTTGGTGCATTTATCTGAAAACCAACAGTTGCCTCTATTTTGTATGTCAGAACTCAAACTACAAACACTTGTAGTGGACATATGATTTACAAAGTTGATCATACTTCTATTCTCTGAAAATATCCATGGGTAGTTAAAAGTACACTAGGATCTCCCGAGTTTTCAAGCTTTCATTTTGGAAAGCAATGAAAAATGAGTGGCTGAAATTGTTCTACTGAGAAGATCACACGAAGAATCATCATCCATAAATAAAGATCTGGGAACTGAGAAGTTGGGAGTGGGGGAAGGGGATGGGTTTTGGCCAGCCAAAAATATGACAGATATAAGACATAGAAGGCAAGTTTGTCCAATTAAACATTATATTTAATTTTAGGATGCTTGAGTCCTACACTGCATTCTACCACTGATTGGAATATTACTTCATTTTCTAAATCTCAGTTTTCTAATATTTGAAAAGAAGGAAAAGAAGAACAGGAAGTTTGAATTAGATGCTATCAATAATAAATTCCACTTCTAAAATGGATTCAGTTTTATGTAATCTTTTCACCTTATATTTTCCAAACCCATTCTTGTTTATCACTTAATGTCAACAAAAAGAGCAGCAGCTTCTAAGATTAAATTTATTAAGAACAAAAGCACATCAATGCAACTTTAATTAAAGGTGAGATCTTATTTGCACATGCTAACATGAACAAACAGTGAAAGATTTCTGCGGCCAAGCTACAAGATGTTGTTTTACCTAAAGGGAGAAATTCTTCTAAAAAAAAAATGCATCAATGAGCATTCATTTAATCTCTATTATTTGAAAAAGAAAGTCAAGGAATTTTGGAGCTGTCAGAAAGTTTATGGTAGTGGCAAGCACTGTATTCTTGAATAGCCTTTGTAAACTCTCTGAGTTTTGCTTATATTTATAGTACAATTATAGTAAGTTGTATTTAGAAATATGTTGATGTAGAATTTATTTTAGTCCTAGCACAAGCTTAGTATATAGAGATACTCAACATATAACTGTGGAATAAATGAATAAATGCATTCAAAAGGGTAGATCAACGAGTGTTTAAAATTTTGATTTAGTTATATATTCTGGATGCAGAGCCACACAATTTTGAAAATATTTGGGTAACAGATTGATATTCAGGTTTCATCTGGATACTCTTCAGTATGTAAACTTCAGAATGATTGCTACAAAACTGTTGTTCTTTATACAACTATTTAAAAAATTCATTGAACAAATATTTAGTAAGAATATTGTAGGCAATGGGGAAATGAAAACAGTAATGCTCTTTTGCAGTAGAAATAGCATGAACTATGTTCAGGATCTAGTCCTTATAAATTATTCCAAGATTAAGAAGCCCACCAAGGAAATCATTGGCAAATGCTATAATTCCTTACTGAAAAGTTTGTCATTATGAACAGACAGAGCCAAGAAGCATGAGAACAGATGGTGAAATGCCAAGTATGAATAAATTCATGCCTCTCTCTAGTATCCTAAGCCTAAGGACTTGGATATGGACCAACACATACTGCTGTGGGCCCAGTGAGAAGCAAAAATTATTCAACAATCATCACAGTTAGGAATGGAATCCTGGAGAGTAATAGCAACACTTCAGCTATCTCCATTACAAATCCTTCATGGTCTCTACAAGGCCATTTGTAACGCCGGGAGCCTGCCAATGCCCTTACTTAACATTAGCTCCAACTTCTGAAGAAGCCACTTGTAGGGCCGTTCAGAACCTCTGCTTTTCTTTTTCCTTTTAAAAATTTTCTTCTCATCTATCCCCATACATTATTTGGGGAATTAAATTAGGTAGTTAAATACAATTACTTTGAAAGATTTATTAATAAAATGCTAGTTAAGAGTTATTTATATATGCTACTCTATATTATCATAAGTTTATTAATTAAACTCCAATTTTTGTATCTGTGGAGATGTCTCAGTGATGATGTTTGCACAAATGTTATTTTCTCTTTCTTTAAAATAAATATTGGTTTAGATAAAAATTCCAAATATTTTCTAGAATAAAACTGGAAATGTACTATTTCACCAGGCGACTTGTCTTTTAAGGTGATTATGTTTGGTAAATTTTATCTATATTATGTGAAACAAGCCAGAATTTTGATTTACGGGATTCTGAAATAGATAAACTACGTAAGAATCACTTAATTTAAGATGAAATATAGTAACACAAGCTTAAATGACCAAAGGCAGTAAACAATGATTATATAATGAGGGTTCGCCTCATGAAAACTAGACCCATCAATGCAAAGTATATAAATTTAAAATAATTTTCCAAACTGGACGAATAATCCAATATTGAAATTAAGTGCTGCTATGTAAATAGGAAATAATAATTTATCCAGGTAGTTTTATCTAACGAAACTGAAAACTTAGGGTTAGAGATTTCCCATTAACTACTGAATTTAATAATTTTTAGCCATTTAACAAATGACCCATGTCTAGGGATAGCTTCAAATATGGCTTCAAAACATTTGCATATGTTTGAATAAATACAAAAAAGAGGCCGGGCGCGGTGGCTCAAGCCTGTAATCCCAGCACTTTGGGAGGCCGAGACGGGCGGATCACGAGGTCAGGAGATCGAGACCATCCTGGCTAACACGGTGAAACCCCGTCTCTACTAAAAAATACAAAAAACTAGCCGGTCGAGGTGGCAGGCACCTGACCCTACATTTCCCTTTGACACTGCCCTAGTAGAGGTTCTCCATGAGGGCCCTGCCCCTGCAGCAAACTTTTGCCTGGTCATCCGGGTGTTTCCAAACATCTTCTGAAATCTAGGTGGAGGTTGTCAAACCTCAATTCTTGACTTCTCTGTACCTGCATGATCAATACCACGTGTAAGCTGTCAAAGCTTGGGACTTGCACCCTCTCAAGCCATGACCTGAGCTGTACCTTGGCCCCTTGTAGTCACGGCTAGAGCAACTGGAATGCAGGCCACCAAGTCTCTAGGCTGCACACAGCAGAGGACCCCCGGCCTGGCCCACAAAAACATTTTTTTCCTCCTATGTCTCCAGGCATGTGATGAGTAGGGCTGCCTTGAAGACCTCTGACATGCCCTGGAGACATTTTCCCTATTGTCTTGGGGATTAACATACAGCTCCCCTTTCATATGCAAATTTCTGCAGCCAGCTTAAATTTCTCCTCAGAAAATGGGATTTTCTTTTCTATCACATTGTCAGGCTGCAAATTTTCCAAATTTTTACGCTCTGCTCTGCTTCCCTTATAAAATTGAATGCCTTTAACAACACCCAAGTCAACTCTTGATTGCTGCTTAGAAATTTCTTCTACGAGATACCTGAAATCATCTCTCTTAAGTTCAAAGTTCCAGAAATCTCAAGGAGGGCAAGATGCTGACAATCTCTTTGCTAAAACATAACAAGATTCACCTTTGCTCAAGTTACCAACAAGTTCCTCATTTCCATCTGAGACTGCCTCAGACTGGACTTTATTGTCCGTATTGCTATCGGCATTTTGGGCAAAACCATTCAACAAGTCTCTAGCAAGTTCCAAACTTTCCACATTGTCCTGTCTTCTTCTAGCCCTCCAAACTGTTCCAGCCTCTGCCTGTTACCCAGTTCCAAGGTCACTTCCACATTTTCAGTTATCTTTTCAGCAATGCACACTCTACTGGTACCAATTTACTGTATTAATCTATTTTCATGCTGTCGATAAAGACATACCCAAGACTGGGCAATTCACAAAAGAGGTTTAATTGGACGTACAGTTCCATGTGGCTAGCGAAGGTCTCACAAGCATGGTAGAGGTTGAAAAGCACTTCTTACATGGTGATGGCAAGGGAGAATGAGAAGGAAGCAAAAGCAGAAACCGCTGATAAACCCATCAGATCTTGTGAGACTTATTCACTATCATGAGAATAGCATGGAAAAGACTGATACCCATGATTCAATTACCTCCCAGTGGGTCCCTCTCACAACACATGGGAATTCTGGGAGATACAATTCAAGTTGAGATTTGGGTAGGTGCACAGCCAAACCATATCAATGTATTATGTCCTATATTCTTACAATAAAGTAAGCTAGAGAAAAGGGTTATTAAGCAAATGATAAGGAGGAGAAAATATATTTACTATTAATTAAATAGAAGTGGAGCATTATAAATGTCTTTATCCTTGTGGTGCTCACATTTTCTAAGCTGAGGAGGAGGAGGAAAATAAGGGATTGGTCTTGCTGCTCATTGGTGGCAGAGATAAAGATGACGTAAGGGGAGGCAGGAGAGGCAGATACACTCAGTGTAACTTTTACTAAAAAAACTACATGTAAGTGTACCCCACATTTCAAACACTTGTTCAAGGGTCAATTGTATTACACTTTCCTTTCATAGTTACAGAGAAAACATTTTGGGTAGCTATATCTTCTAACTGCAGTATTGTAATGCATATAAATGTGTGTATATATATGTATGAACAGATATACATTTCTCATCTTATGTTCAATTTTAATAAATGCCCCTCTGACTGCCTCATGGCCTTTTAATGTTCTTAGGCAAGAGAGCATGAATCTACATTATTAGAATACCACGCTGTATTGCATTTATTATGAATTATAGTTATTAAAACTAACTGAAGCATGAGGAGAGATTTTATTTATAAAACTGTAATTGTTTCCAACTTTATAACTGTTAAGGTATTCTAAATATCTTTCAAAGAAGTTGGACATTTAAAAATGATTGACTTTTAGGTTTCTTAAATCTCTTAGAGGAAGAATTTATTTACAAGCACTTTCAAGCTTATTTCTGTATTATTATGTGAAGATATTAATATCAACATTTGATTTGTTCTGTAAAATACTGAAAGTATTAAAGTCAAATCACCTAAGTAAGGTAGAATAGTTTTGCCTTTTTGGGAATTTTTTTTTTTTTTTTTTCTATTGCTGCTGTGGGGTTTTATAAAGAAGGTAAGTATGTTGCAGTGAAATGCACATTGATTTTATGGTACAGATATTGGATTTAGCACTTGGCTTTAGATAACCTTAGGCTTAATTTCTTTGAGCTTTAATTACTCACACATAATAAAAATAAAATGAAAATGTACAAATGCATATTAAAATGGGATAAACACCCATTCAGCAAAAAGAAGAAATATTAACATCTTTTGCTTCACACAGCTATCATGACCTTGGCATTACTATACACCAGTCAAAGTATAGCACAGGAAATGACAGTGATGCCGCATCAGGAATACCATCAGGAGTACTGACTCCAATTCACATATTCACTGGAGGTCACCCAGTGTCTAGTAATCATTACAATTTCATCTTTTTGCCTTTACATTTTGTTCCCATATAAAATACAGAAAGTTAAACACATTAAATGGAGAAGGATGAACTATTCATTTATTCTACTGTGTGAAGGCAGAAAAGAAGACATTAATCAGGAGGAATGGAAGAGCACAACTTTTGGATCTTCATGTTCCCAACTTGGGAAATTTGTATAGACAGTATCACTAGTGGCACCAAAAACTGGTCCTGGTCTTACAAGAAAGTTATTAAAAGAAAACTTTTGACAGAAATTGTTACAGCAAATAATGGCTCTGTAACTGAATATCATTAAAAATTAACCTTAATAAAAGTTATCTTTTGCCTCTATATACTCTTTAGATACATTTCGCATTTGAAATAAAATAAATGGTGATAATATCTTTCATTTCTAATTTTGTAATAATTTACTGATTACTTTTCTTCCATGAACTATTTTGAAGCTTATTTTGTCATAGAGAAGGATATAAATGTATGTATATGTATAATTATAGAAACACCATGTGGAAAATGTTTCTTCAGAAGTTAAGTTTGCATGTCAAAATTCAGGATGGTTATCCTTTGAAATAGTCAAAGAAAGATTTATTACTTACAGCAGCTGTCAGTCCCACTACTGGGAGGCAAAAGAGGAGCTCCATAGAAGGAAGTTTGGAAAGAGTAGATGAGTAGGATGTATGCAGCCTTTCATGAAAAATAAAAGAAAAAAACCTCACCTTTATGAATTTTCAATGCATATATTATAAATGTAATGTTTTTTCATTGCTGTGAACACCACTTAATGGTATAATACTGTGTAAATTTTTATATGGTTTGCTTCTTTCCCTTAATGTTATGTTTTGAGGCTCAATTACATTACATGCAAATGTAGTTCATTTATGTCCTTCACTTTATACTATTCTACTGCATTAATATAACACCATTTATTTACCCATTCTTAACTTGAAGTACAGCTGTGTTCCTTACAATTCTGAGTTATTTCTAAGAAAATTCTTTTCTTCATCTTTTGATCTGAGACATGTTATGTGCAAGATTTTCTCCACAGTATATTCTTAGGAGTAGAATGGTGTATGTATATGTTTAACTTTATTCAAAAATATTGTCTGAAATGTTTCAATTTTACTGAGACACTCATATTCCACCACTATCACCATTACCACACAAGAAATATATGAAGGTGTTGTTCCACAACTTCACAAAAACATATCTTTTTTAAAAGTCTATTTCAGTTAGACAGAATAACTCAGAAGAAATATTGTTCAACATGTTAATTACAGTTAATGTATTGTGTAGACTTGGAGATTTTTAACAGTAGATAGTAAATATTCTCCTCAAACACAAAAAAATGACAAATATGTAAAACGGCAAATGGTAATTCACTTGATATATTCCACAAAGTATAAAAAACAAAAATAAAAATAAATTGATGCAATTTTTTTGGCAATTGTGGGAAGGGATGCTGATAAGTGGAAAAGAACAAATTAAATGAAAAAGGAAAAAATCTCTTGATTTTCCTTTTTACTTGCTTATATTTTTTGGAGGGTGCTTCTGGTGGTATTCTTAATAATTGCTTGTTAAGAAAAGGAAAATAATTTTTAGAAAAGGGCTAACTAACCACAAAAGAAGGATTAAATAATTATTGAGAAACAAATAAAATACTAAGTGATGTAAAAAGAGTAAAATGTAGACATGCAAATCAATTTGTAGAAATGGATGGTCAAAAATGATTATAAATCAGAAAACCCATACACTAAAATGTATACATGTAAATATTAAAGTTTGCTGAATTAAACACTGCTGATTAACATTTCAGATAGAATTAGGGCATAAAAATTCATATAAAATTCTGGGGGAAATGCCCTCCTCAAAAGGCATTTTTAGAATGCCTTTTAGGCATTTTAGAATAGACTTTATTCTAGTTTTTCTTCTCATGGAGAAATTTTTTTAAAATGTGTTTGATAATACAGGTAGATTTTTTTCTTTACGATGGTTTATTACAGTATAAAATATATAGAGTCATTAGAAGAGAGTGTGGAAAACATTTGTGGAATGTCTTTAACATCCATTCTCTTTTCTCTTTTCTATGTAGCATCCCAAATTTCAAAGTTTTACAGTAAGATAATTTATTAGAATGTAGTCTTTTGTGTTGTTTGTTTTGTTTTCTCATTGATGTATTTCTATTATCATATAGTGGGCATTTGGTAATATTTGCTGATTGAATTCATTGCTTTAGACCCGACAAAAGCTAAAGCCATTCATGGTAGATAATCTTTCTAGCTATAGTAATTGGTCAGAAATGAACACACTCCCAAATACTGATAAACCAGAAAAAAAGAGACTAACAATTTAATTCCAGAACTTTGATAATTAGGAAAATGACGTTTATCACTTTTTGTAATCAGATTGAAAGGGCAATACATTTTCATGAACTGTGACTTTGATGAACTGCAGTTTTTATCTTTGGAACAGAAGGGTTAAACTTTCTGAGAACATAGTGAACAATGAGGAAGTTGAGCCAATACTTGAAAACAGGGAACTCTCCTTTAAACCAATGGTCTCCTCCTTTAAACAATGGGTAGAGACCTTTCTGAAGAAAAAATAAACCCTTTAGAGATGATCATTTGAATTGGAAATCTTCCTCATCTCAGCAAAGGGTACAATTCACCAAAAATCTGGGGGTCAATTTGATTTTTTTCTCTTTTCACCATTTTTCAGTTATAATCCAATACAGATTTCAATATAGATAAATATATTTTACATTTTTTTTTTCTTTATCTTCATGGTCACTTCCCCAGATAAAACCATTATTATGTCTCATCCAGACAATGACAATAGAAGCATATGCTTTATTCCAACTCTTTTGTGCCAACAATCCATTCTCTACACTGAAGTATGTGCTGTTAAACTCTGTCCTCCCATTCTCACCCAAACGTGCTTCAAGCTCTTGCCTGGATATCTATTTCATTAAATATATGACTTCTTTTGCATGTTCACTGAAGCTTTTGTTTTTATTTTATTCGAAGTTACAATTGCACATAATTCAAAGAATAAATATTTCTGCAGAACTTCCTGAGAAAAATGAGAGTCCTCTCTTCCTTTCCAGGGAGAGTCCTCTGTTCTCTCTATATTTTTTTTTTTTCTTTTTTAGAGACAGAGTCTCGCTTTGTTGCCCAGGCTGGAATGCAGTGGCATGATCTCGGCTCACTGCAAGCTCCGCCTCCTGGGTTCATGCCATTCTCCTGCCTCAGCCTCCTGAGTAGCTGGGACTACAGGCGCCCGCCACCGCTCCCGGCTAATTTTTTTGTATTTTTAGTAGAGACGGGGTTTCACCGTGTTAGCCAGGATGGTCTCGATCTCCTGACCTTGTGATCTGCCCGCCTCAGCCTCCCAAAGTGCTGGGATTACAGGTGTGAGCCACCGTGCCCAGCCGTCTTTCTTTTTGTTTTAAATTTATTATACTTTAAGTTCTCGGGTATATGTGATGTGCACAACATGCAGGTTTGTTACATATGTATACATGTGCCATGTTGGTGTGCCGCAACCATTAACTTGTCATTTACATTAGGTATTTATCCTAATGCTATCCCTCCCTCCTCCCCCAACCCCACGACAGGCCGCAGTGTGTGATATTCCCCACCCTGTGTCCAAGGGTTCTCATTGTTCAATTCCCACCTATAAGTGAGAACATGTGGTGTTTGGTTTTCTGTCCTTGTGATACTTTGCTCAGAATGATGGTTTCCAGCTTCATCCATATCCCTACAAAGGACATGACCTCATCTTTTTTTATGGCTGCATAGTATTCCATGGTGCATATGTACCACATTTTCTTTATCCAATCTATCATTGATGGACATTTGGGTTGGTTTCAAGTATTTGCTGCTGTGAATAGTGCCACAATAAACATATGTGTGCATGTGTCTTTAGAGCAGCATGATTTATCATCCTTTGGGTATGTATTCAGTAATGGGATGGCTGAGTCAAATGGTATTTCTAGTTCTAGATCCTTGAGGGATCACCACACTGTCTTCCACATTGTTGAACTAGTTTACAGTCCCACCAGCAGTGTAAAAGTGTTCCTATTTCTCCATATCCTCTCCAGCACCTGTTGTTTCCTGACATTTTGAAAATCACCATTCTAACTTGTGTGAGATGGTGTCTCATTGTGGTTTTGATTTGCATTTATCTGATAACCGGTGATGATGAGCATTTTTTCATGTGTCTGTTGGCTGCATAAAGGTCTACTTTTGAGAATTGTCTGTTCATATCCTTCGCCCACTTTTTGATGGAGTTGTTTGATGTTTTCCTTGTTAATTAGTTTAAGTTCTTTGTAGATTTTGGCTATTAGCCCTTAGTCAGATGGGTAGATTGCAAACATTTTCTGCCATTCTGTGGGTTGCCTGTTCACTCTGATGATAGCTTCTTTTGCTGTGCTCTTTAATTAGATCCCATTTGTCTATTTTGGCTTCTGTTGCCATTGTTTTTGGTGTTTTAGTCATGATGTCCTTGCCCTTGCCTATGTCCTGAATGGTATTGCCTAGGTTTTCTTCTAGGATTTTTATGGGTTTAGGTCTAACATTTATGTCTTTAATCCATCTTGAATTAATTTTTGTATAAGGTGTAAGGAAGGGATCCAGTTTCAGCTTTCTACATATGGCTAGCCAGTTTTCCCAGCACCATTTATTAAATAGGGAATCTTTTCCCCATTTCTTGTTTTTATCAGGTTTGTCAAAGTTCAGATGGTTGTAGATGTGTGGTGTTATTTCTGAGGCCTCTGTTCTGTTTCATGGGTCTATATCTCTGTTTTGGTACCAATACTATGCTGTTTTGGTTACTGTAGCCTTGTAGTATACTTTGAAGTCAGGTAGTGTGATGCCGCCAGCTTTGTTCTTTTTGCTTAGGATTGTCTTGGCAATGTGGGATCTTTTTTGGTTCCATATGAACTTTAAAGTGGTTTTTTTCCAATTCTGTGAAGAAAGTCATTGGTAGCTTAATGGGGATGGCATTGAATCTATAAATTACCTTGAGCAGTATGGTCATTTTCACGATATTTGATTCTTCTTATCCATGAGCATGGAATATTCTTCTATTCGTTTGTGTCCTCTTTTATTTTGTTGAGCAGTGGTTTGTAGTTCTCTTTGAAGAGGTCCTTTACATTGCTTATAAGTTGGCTTCCTAGGTATTTTATTCTCTTTGAAGCAGTTGTGAATGGGTGTTCACTCATGATTTGGCTCTCTGTCCCTTATTGGTGTATAGGAATGCTTGTGATTTTTGCATCTTGATTTTGTATCCTAAGACTTCGTTGAAGTTGCTTATCAGCTTAAGATTTGGGGTTGAAGCGATGGGGTTTTCTAAATATACAGTCATATCGTCTGCAAACAGGGACAATTTGACTTCCTCTTTTCCTTATTGAATACCCTTTATTTCTTTCTTTTGCTTGATTGTCCTGGCCAGAACTTCCAACACTATGTTGAACAGGAGTGGTGAGAGAGGGCATCCCTGTCTTGTGCCAGTTTTCAAAGGGAATGCTTCCAGTTTTTGCCCACTCAGTGTGATATTGGCTGTGGGTTTGTCATAAATAGCTCTTATTATTTTGAGATACGTCCCATCAATACCTAGTTTATTAAGAGTTTTTAGCATGAAGGGCTGTTGAATTTTGTCAAAGGCCTTTTCTGCAACTATTGAGATAATCATGTGGTCTTTGTCTTTGGTTCTGTTTATGTGATGAATTACCTTTATTGATTTGCATATGTTAAACCAGCCTTGCATCCCAGGGATGAAGCTGACTTGATCATTGTGGATAAGCTTTTTGATGTGCTGCTGGATTCGGTTTGCCAGTATTTTATTCAGGATTTTTGCATCAATATTCATCAGGGATATTGGCCTAAAATTCTCTTTTTTTTGTTGTGTCTCTGCCAGGCTTTGGTATGAGTATGATGCTGGCCTCATAAAATGAGTTAGAGAAGAGTACCTCTTTTTCTGTTGATTGGAATAGTTTCAGAAGGAATGGTACCAGCTCCTCTTTGTACCTCTGGTAGAATTCCTCTGTGAATCCATCTGGTCCTGGACTTTTTTTGGTTGGTAGGCTGTTAATGATTGCCTCAATTTCAGAGCCTATTATTGGTCTCTGCAGGGATTCAACTTCTTCCTGGTTTAGTCTTGGGAGGGTGTATGTGTCCAGGAATTTATCCATTTCTTCTAGATTTTCTGGGTTATTTGCATAGAGGTGTTTATAGTATTCTCTGATGATAGTTTGTATATCTATGGGATCAGTGGTGATATCCCCTTTATCATTTTTTATTGCATCTATTTAATTCTTCTCTCTTTTCTTCTTTATTAGTCTTGCTAGTGGTCTATATATTTTGTTGATCTTTTCAAAAAACCAGCTCCTGGGTTCATTGATTTTTTGAAGGGTTTTTTGTGTCTCTATCTCCTTCAGTTCCGCTCTGATCATAGTTAATTTTTGCCTTCTGCTAGCTTTGGAATTTGTTTGCCCTTGCTTATCTAGTCCTTTTAATTGTGATGTTAGGGTGTCAGTTTCAGATCTTTCCTGCCTTATCTTGTGGGTATTTAGTGCTATAAATTTCCCACGTTTAAATTGCTTTAAACGTGTCCCAGAGATTCTGGTATGTTGTGTCTTTGTTCTTATTGGTTTCAAAGCACATCTTTATTTCTGCCTTCATTTTGTTATGTACCCAGTAGTCATTCAGGAGCAGATTGCTCAGTTTCCATGTAGTCATGTGATTTTGAGTGAATTTCTTAATCCTGAGTTCTAATTTGATTGCACTGTGGTCTGAGAGACAGTTTTTTTTTTTTTTTTTTTTTTTTTTTGGAACGTGGTTGTTTCAATACCGTTCTTGCCAAGCAATATCAAAGTTGTCCATGTTCTCCAAGTTTGTCATATTTTTTATAGACAATATTAAAATTTTTAAAGTATGAGTTGAGAAAGAGACCAGTCACACCTCTGGGGATTTAAAAATGAGAAGCCACATAAATTCTCTTCCTTAAAAAAACAGCCATTTCAAAAGATTTTCTTTAATATCATAAAATATTTTCATGGACAAGTGAGCTAGCAAACACACAATCACCAATGTGCCTTTTGACAAGAGTACCCCCTACCCCAACTCCCACACCAAAGTAGACATGAGATTGCAGAAATGAATACAGCAGATGGAATAGATAGAAGAAAAAAAATCGTAAAAAGGATAGAATATTACTTTGTGCTTGGTTATTTTCCCATGTCACAACAAAACAAGACATTTTGGTGCAAATAGTTAATCTTTCCTCTTTTTTCCATTTGGTGGAGAAAAAATACTTTTTCTATAATAAGATATGTAGTTTTTTGGTTTTTAACGTGCCTTTTTTTTTTTTTCTTTTTTGCAGAAAATAATTTTGTAAACTGTCACTTCCCAGGCAGGGAGGCTCGATGCCACGTGGGCCCCAGCTCGCCTGATGGAGGCTGGGAGCTGAAACAAAACCTAGGCAGGAGATGGGCGATGGTGGAGGTGCAAGGCAGGGCATGGCACACAGGACGAGAGTGGCTGGGTGGAGTGAATTAGAGGTCACTCTCACCACATAGCACTGTGGGGAAGGACATGTAGTCCAGAGCACCTAGCATGGAATTGGAGCTGGTGTTGGGGACCATCTGTGCCATGCAGTACTCTGCCTGGTCAGGAGGCAGCTCATGGTGCAGCTCGTACACGGTAATGTAGTCCTTGTCCCCAGCCAGGATCTTGAAGGAAGCCATGACTTGGTCTGCTGTATCTGTATGGCTGTCTCGTGGGACATGAAGTTGATGAAGGCCTGGAATGTCACTACCCCCAGCCAGTTGGGATCCACAATGCTCATGATGCAGGCAAATTCTGCTTATCCCTAGGGGTCATTGCCAATATCATAACCCAAGCCAATGAGGCAGGCTTTGAACTCCTCAGGACCCAGTGTGCGGAGTGATCCCAGTCAACGTGGTTGAAGGAGATCTGGAACTCATTCATCTGCTCCTGGCTGATGCCCTTGGCATCTCAGGTCAGGATCTGGTTCTCCGCCTCATTGATGGTCCTGGAAATGGTGGTGAGCAGCTACTTCCAGCCCACACGGATGTGCTCCATGATGTAGTTGGTGTGCTTGTTGCCAAAGACGAGTGCCTGCTGGATGAGCTGGTGGTCGCCCTCCAGCTGATCAATCTTTGGCTTATAGTTGATGATGCTCTTCTCATACTGCCGCAGGTGGCTGAGCTGGTCCTCCAGGGTCCCGTGCATCTCAGTGGAGATCCTCCTGATCTGAGAGACAGTTTTTTTGTGATTTCTGTTCTTTTACATTTCCTCAGGAGTCTTTACTTCCAACTATATGGTCAGTTTTGGAATAAGTGTGATGTAGTGCTGAGAAGAATGTATATTTTGTTGATTTGGGGTGGAGAGTTCTCTAGATGTCTATTAGGTCTGCTTAGTGCAGAGTTGAGTTGAAGTCCTGGATATCCTTGTTAACCTTCTGTCTTGTTGATCTGTTTAACATTGACAGTGGGGTGTTAAAGTCTCCTATTATTATTGTGTGGGAGTCTAAGTTTCTTTGAAGATAGCTAAGGACTTGTTTTATGAATCTGGGTGCTCCTGTATTGGGTGCACATGTATTTAGGATAGTTAGCTCTTCTTGTTGAATTGATCCCTTTACTATTACATAATGTCCTTCTTTGTCACTTTTGATCTCTGTTTGTTTAAAATCTGTTTTTTTTTTTTTTTTTCTTTCAGAGACTAGGATTGCAACCCCTGCTTTTCTTTGTTTTCCATTTGCTTGGTAGATCTTCCTCCATCCTTTTATTTTGGGCCTATGTGTGTCTCTGCACATGAGATGGGTCTCCTGAATACAGCACACTGATGGGTCTTGACTCTTTGTCCAGTTTACCAGTCTGCGTCTTTTAATTGGGGGCATTTAGCCCATTTACATTTAAGGTTATATTGTTATGTGTGAACTTGATCCTGTCATTATGATGTTAGCTGGTTATTTTGCCCATTAGTTGATGTAGTTTCTTCCTAGCATCGATGGTCTTTACAATTTGGCATGTTTTTGCACTGGCTGGTACTGGTTGTTCCTTTCCATGTTTAGTGCTGCCTTTAGGAGCTCTTGTAAGGCAGGCCTGGTGTTGACAAAATCTCTCAGCATTTGCTTGTCTGTAAAGGATTTCATTTCTCCTTCATTTATGAAGCTTAGTTTGGATGGATATGAAGTTCTGGATTGAAAATTCTTTTTTTTTTTTTTTTTTTTTAAAGAATGTTGAATATTGGCCTCCACTCTCTTCTGGCTTGTAGAGTTTCTACCAAGAGATCTGCTGTTAGTCTGATGGACTTCCCTTTGTGGATAACCAGATCTTTCTTTCTGGCTGCCTTAACATTTTTTCCTTCATTTCAACCTTGATGAATCTGACAATTATGTGTCTTGGGATTGCTCTTCTCGAGAAGTATCTTTGTGGTGTTCTCTGTATTTCCTGAATTTGAATGTTGGCCTTGCTAGCTTGGGGAAGTTCTCTCGGATAATATCCTGAAAAGTGTTTTCAAACTTGGTTCCATTCTCCCTGTCACTTTCAGGTACACCAAACAAACGTAGATTTGGTCTTTTCACATACTCCCATATTTCTTGGAGGCTTTGTTCATTTCTTTTTACTCTTTTTTCTCTAAACTTCTCTTCTCACTTCATTTCATTCATTTGGTCTTCAATAACTGATACCCTTTCTTCCACTTGATCAAATCAGCTACTGAAGCTTATGCATGCATCACGTAGTTCTCGTGCCATGGTTTTCAGCTCCATCAGGTCATTTAAGGTCTTCTCTATGCTGTTTATTCTAGTTAGCCATTTGTCTAATCTTCTTTCAAGGTTTTTAACTTCCTTGCAATGGGTTCAGTTATCCTCCTTTAGCTTGGAGAAGTTTGTTATTACTGACCTTCTGAAGCCTACTTCTGTCATCTTGTCAAATTCATTCTCCATCCAGCTTTGTTCTGTTGCTGGCGAGGAGCTGTGATCCTTTGGAGGAGAAGAGGCACACTGGTTTTTAGAATTTTCAGGTTTTCTGCTCTAGTTTCTCACCATCTTTGTGGTTTTATCTACCTCTGGTCTTTGATAATGGTGACCTATAGATGGGGTTTTGGTGTGGATGTCCTTTTTGTTCATGTTGATGCTATTCTTTTCTGTTTGCTAGTTTTCCTTCCAACAGTCAATACCCTCAGCTTCAGGTCTGTTGGACTTTGCTGGAGGTCTACTCCAGACCATGTTTACCTGGGTATCACCAGCAGAGGCTGCAGAATGGCAAATATTGCAGAAGAGCAAATATTGCTGCCTGATCCTTCCTCTGGAAGCTTCATCTCACAGGGGCACCTGGATGTATGAGGTGTCAGTCAGCCCCTACTGGGCAGTGTCTCCCAGTTAGGCTACACAGGAGTCAGGGAACCACTTCAGGAGGCAGTCTGTCTGTTTCTAGAGCTCAAACTCCATGCTGGAAGAACCACTGCTCTCTTCAGAGCTGTCAGACAGGGATGTTTAAGTCTGCAGAAGTTTCTGCTGCCTTTTTTTCAGCTATAACCTGCCCCCAGAGGTGGAGTCTACAGAGGCAGGCAGGCCTCATTGCGCTGCGTTGGGATCCACCCAGTTTGAGCTTCCCGGCCACTCCTTTTACCTATTCAAGCCTCAGCAATTGCGGACACCCCTCACCCAGCCAGGCTGGCACCTCACAGTTGGATCTTGCACTGTTGCGCTAGCAGTGAGAAAGGCTCCGTAAATGTGGGACCTGCCAAGCCAGGTGCGGGATATAATCTCCTGGTGTGCTGTTTGCTTAGACCTTTTGAAAAGCACAGTATTAGGGCGGGAGTGTCCAGATTTTCCAGATACCATCTGACATGGCTTCCCATGGCTAGGAAAGGGAAATCCCCTGGCCTCTTACACTTCCCGGGTAAGGCGATGCCCCGCCCTGCTTCGGCTCACCCTCCATGGTCTGCACCCACTGTCCAATCTGTCCCAGTGAGATGACCCAGGTACCTCAGTTGGAAATGCAGAAATCACCCATATTCTGCATTGATCATTCTGGGGGCTGCAGACTGGAGCTATTCCTATTCAGCCATCTTGGAATGATTCCCAACTATTTTTTTAATAAGCTTACAAGTGTTAGGTCATATTTCGTCTACTCACCTTCCCAAACTCTACTGCTGCTTTGTCCTTCATTTTGCTGTAGCCAGTGCCTGCCTGCCTTCTTTCCTTCCTTCTTCCCTTCCTTCTTTGCTCCCCTTCTTCCCTCCCCACCCTTTTCTACCCTTCCCCTCCCCTTCCCTTCCTTTTTTCTCTCTCTCTGTTTCACTTGTTTTTTGGGACAGGCTCCTTATCATCCAGGCTGAGTGCAGCCATGGTGCAATCCTGGCTCACTGCAGCCTTAACTTCCTGGATTCAAGTAATCCTTCTGCCTCAGCCTTTCAAGTAGTTGGGACTACTACCAGTGTGCCACTGAACCCAATTAATTCTTATTTTTTTTTTTTGTAGAAATGGGGTCTCACTATGTTGGGCAGGCTGGTCCTTAGCTCTTGCTGTGCCTCTTTTCTGTGTGCAAACACAATGTATTATTTATCCTTTCAACCTTTTCCCTAAAGGCTCCTGCCTCCTATAACTGGTTTCTTCTCCTCATTCACATTTCAGAATAGAGGTCGATTCCTCCAAGGTCTCTTTTACCAATTTTAAAGGGAATTTAAGGCCTTAATCTTGGTTTCTCTCCATTCTCTATCTTTCACAACATTTTTTGTAATCAATAATCTTCTTGTTTAATGATAAGGGAACTCATTTATGCTCTGTTAATCTCAGTAGAATTTAAAGGCAATCAACACTTCCTCATTGCTGTTGCTCAGCTGTGGGCACAAAGAAAATGTTCAACTCATATTTGCTGAAAAAACATATTTACATGATATTATTCAAGCCTACCATGTGTATGTTTGTGATGGGATAGCAAGCTTGCCATATTTACATTTGGGGTGGGATAAGAGAGCTTTAGGTGCATGGTAGTGTGGTGCTGCCATAGTCTCTTCACTGATAGTCTCACACACTTACTCAAAAAAATATAGAGCCTTTTCACAAGATGATGAAGAAAGAAGCTCCTGAAGCCTCCTAAAGCCAAAGTGAAAGCAAAGGCTTTGAAGCTCAAGAAGGCAGTGCTGAAAGGAGTCCACAGCCACAAAAATAAAGAGGATCTGCACATCACCCACCTTCCAGCGGCCCAAGATACTGCAGCTCCAGAGGCAGCTCAAATATCCTTGGAACATCACCCTCAAGAGAAAGAAACTTGACCACTATGTTGTTATCAAGTTGCTACTGACCACTGAATCAAGCATAAAGAAAATAAAAGATAATGCACTTGTATTCATTGTGGATTTTGAGTCCAAAAAGCACCAGATTAAGCAGACTGTGAAGAAGCTCTATGACACTGATGTGGCCAAGGTCAACACCCTGTTTGGGCCTGATGGGCAGAAGGAGGCATATGTTTGACTGACTCTTGATTACAATGCTTTGGATATTGCCAACACAATTGGAATCATTTGTATTGAATACAGCTGGCTAATTCTAAATATATATATTCACCAGAAAACTAAAACATAAATAGGAGAACTGTTGGCCATAGATTTGTCTTTCAAATGACACTTTCAACTTGGTCATGCTTGATTAGACAAAGTTATGTAATCAGGATGGGCTAAACAGTTTATTTCTTTTGAGAATTTGCAGTGAGACAGAAATGTGATGTTAGAACCTGAGACACATTAATAATGACACTTCAGATTTAAGGATTACAATACCCTATTACTAATGTAATGGTGGCTTACTTCATTTTTGAAGCCTTCCTGTTTTCATTTTTCTTGGATTTTTTTCCCACTCTCTTTAATATGTTTCAATAAAATTTATTTTTTTCTGAAAGTTATGTTGAAGTGGGTTTATGTTGCTTTAAAATAAGAAAGTCCTACAAAAAACAAAAAGCAATTAGAAAACCCTTTCTATAAAATTTCTATTTAAGTCTTAAAAAGGAGAAGGTTTGAAGATAAAATAGATTCACTCACTAGTGCAAAGAGGCTAAGATATCTTAATATTCATAAATATTCAATATTGCTTTGAATATATCAAGTTATACAGGAATACAGTTATCAAAGGAAGTAAGCTAAATGGATTTACAAATGTATCTGTACTACATTTCGAAGTATTCTAGGTTAATTCTTTTAGTTTGATGGTACTTACTTTTTTGAATTTTGTATTAATCGTTTAAAAATGCTGCCAATGCTATTTCATTTGGGAGTTGTTGCTAAGGAATATGGGAATCTAAAAATATGGACAGACTGAAGAAAATTAGATTAACTTTTACAAATACAAGTTAATATGTCTGGGGCATTATAATGTGAAACAGATTACATGAGAGGGAATTGTTTGGAAAACAGTAATGCCAAAAAATTTCCCTCAAGGATGATATGTAATAGGACCTTTTATATACAAACACATTATAATATTGTACCAACTACATCCATTAGTTGGAGGAATAGCAAGAGAAATCATATCATGGAGTGCAAAGCTATGGGTCACTTTTATGAAATGAGCAAGTAAATGTAAGTAATAATGAGAATGTTACTTATTTGAATTTATATGGCATATCCATCTGAATTGACTATATAGCTACATAGCAATATATATTGTCTTATCTTCATTATAAAATTGTGATTAATATCATTGATAAGTAGGGAAAATGAGTCATAAAGTAAAAGCTCAAATGTGACCTTGATGTACTAAGGAAGTTCTCTTAACTATATTGCCCCCAATGACAATAGAGCCAATGCCTCCAAATGATAAAGGCACAATGGAAACAAAAAGATAATTAATAATAACAAAATCACATGATCACCATTTATTGGTCCATTATATATAATCAAGAATTTCAGTAAAAAATATAATCTAAATTGTACCTTACCTGAGGTTTACTTTACATGAATGAGCCCTTTCTTACTTGCACAGAATATTTAAGAATACTGATTAGAATAAAGAAACACATAATACAAATAAAATATTAAGATGGCTTAAATATAGTAGATCAGATTGAATAGTGAAAACAGGGATAAAATTGCATTAAGTTACTAAAGTAGTAAGAGGAAACTTGTAATAAGGAAATCTTTACCAGTAGAAACCTGATGCTTTGTGTGTAGAGATATGAGTGTATATGAACCATGAATCTAATTTATAAATGGTGGGCAGGAGAAATTAATTTATTTTAAATAATTGGAAATGTTCTTTCTTCTTGAAAAGTAGCAGTTTGAATGTGAGCTATAGAATTTGCGTGTTAAATATGACTTCTAATAATTTAGTGCTTTGCAGCTACAAACATTAGGAAGCATTTCTGAAATGTAGACAGACATTAACATGTAGCTCTTTGTTTCTCATCCTATGATATAGGATATGACTATTTCCATGTCTGTTACCCATTTGTGAGCCCAGGCGTCTAATTTTCTCTAGTATCTTAGAGAAAATGTCTTGGCACAGAATAGCCTCCAATAATTGCTGTTATCACAAATAAACATCACTTTGTTCCTTCTTATCTAATTTTATGTTACCATATATATTGATTCTTTAGTACTATTTTTTCAATTAATTCCAAGTTTACAGAGACATTTTTCACCAAAAGTATAACACTAAAAGTATTTCCATATATACATATATGTATTATTTAAATTCCTCAGTCCATTTTTTAAATTTATTTTGTTGCTGGACTAAAGTTCTCATTTATTTTGTTTTCATAACTGATAGTATGAAACAATGAGGTGATACTTCCAAAATCAGTTTACTGACCCATTCCCTTTAAATCTTATCATAGTAAGGTAAAAGACAGAGGAAGTGACAGATAAGGAGAAATGATATAACTGTTTTTTAAGCATATGAAATTTATTGTTCCTTTTCTTACATATGACTTTCTGTGAATGTTTCCATAGATTTTTAGATTCTAACTTACTCTTTATTTATATTTTACATTTTTTACATTTTAGCAATAATGACCTTTAATTAGGAGAAAAAATTTCATGAAATTTTTAAGTAAATAAAATAGTCATGTAGAAGTATACAGTATTACATTTTTTAAGGGTCTCACTTTAGGAATCGGCTGTGGGTAACATGACTGTGAAATCTATCATCCAAAGAGGGATGATTTTGAGAGTAAAAGATGTTATACATTTTGTAATTTTAAACCTCAGTAGTTGTACTGGGGAAATTAAAATATTTGGTCACTCTTGCTTTAGGGGATGGCCTTGACTTTGCAAGCTGAGAGGACTCAGAGATTAATTTAAAAGGCAGTGATATATTTAGGCTTTGTGTTCCACCCAAATCTCATCTTGGATTGTAATCCCCATAACCTCCATGATTCCCACATGTCGAGAGAGAGACAAAATGGAGGTAGTTGAATTATGGGGGTAGTTTCCCTCTTTGCTTGGCAATTCTCCTCCCTGCTGCCATGTGAAGAAGATACCTTGCTTCCCTTTTGACTTCTACCATGTTTGTAAGTTTCCTGAAGCCTCCTGAGCCATGATGAATTGTGTCAACTAACCCCCAACTTAAAAAAAAAAAAAAATAATAAACTACCCAGTCTTGGGCAGTTCTTTATAGCAGTATGAAAACAGACCAATATGGTAAATTGCTACAAAGATACCCAAAAATGTGGAAACAACTTTGGAAATGGGTAACAGGCAGAAGTTGGAAGAGTTGGAGGGCTCAGAAGAAGACAGGAAATTGTGGGAAAGTTTGGAGCTTCCTAGAGACTTGTCGAATAGCTTTGACTAAAATGCTGATAGTTATGTGGACAATAAAGTCAAGGCTGAAGTGGTCTCAGATGAAGATGAGGAATTTGTTGGGAACTGGAATAAAGGTGACTCTTGCTATGTTTTAACAAATAAATAGGCAGCATTTTGCCCCTGCCCTAGAGACCTGTGGAACATTGAAGTTGAGAGAGGTGATCTAGGGTATCTGGTGGAAGAAATTTCTAAGCAGCAAACTGTTCAAGAATCCACTTGGATACTCTCAAAAGAATTCAGTTTTATGCATTCACAAATATATGGTTTGGAATCAGAACTTATGTTTAAAAGGGAAGCAGAGCTTAAAAGTTCAGAAAATTTGCAGCCTGACTATGCATTAGAAAAGAGGAGAAATTCCTCAACAGAAAAGAGGAGAAATAGAAAAGAGGAGAAATTTTCTGAGAAGAAATTCAAGCTGACTGAAGAAATTTGCATAAGCAATGATGAGCCTGATGTTAATTGCCAAAACAATAGGGAAAGTGTCCCCAGGGAATATTGGAGGTCTTCACAGCAGCCCCTTCCATCATGGAGCTGGAGGCCTAGGAGGAAAAAATGGTTTCATGAGCTGGTCCCAGAGACTTGCTGCCTTGTGAAGTCTCAGGACTGTACTGTGTCCCAGTCATGGCTAAAGGGGGCCAAAGTGCAGCCTAGGCCCTTTCTTCAGAGAGTGCAAGCACCAAGCCTTGGTGGCTTCCATACGGTGTTGTACGTGCAGGTACAGAGAAGTCAAGAATTGAGGTTTGACAACCTCCACCTGGATTTCAGAGGATGTTTGGAAATGCCTAGATGTCCAGGCAGAAGTTTGATACAGGAGTGGAGCCCTCATGAAGAACTTCTGCTAGGGAAATGCGGAAGGGAAATGTGGGATCTGATTTCCTATACAGAGTCCCAGCTGGGGTATGGCCTAGTGGAACAGTGGAAAGAAGGCCAGGCCACCATCCTCCAGATCCTATAATAGTAGATCCATTGACAGCTTGCACTGTTAACCTGGAAAAGCTGCAATGGGAGCCCATGAAAGCAGCTGAGAAGTGGGCTGTACCCTGCAAAGCCACAGAAGTGGAGATGCCCAAGGTCATGGGACACCACCTTTGGCATCAGCATGACCTGCATGGGTGACCTGGAGACAGAGAAGATCATTTTGGAGCTTTAAGATTTGACTGCCCTACTGGATTTCAGACTGGCATGGGGACTGTAGCCCCTTTGATTTGGCCAATTTCCCCCATTTGGCATACGTGTATTTACTAAATGCCTTTTCCCCCCATTGTATTTAGGAATCAACTAACTTGCTTTTAATTTTTCAGGATCATAGGTAGAAGGGACATGTCTTGTCTCAGATGAGTTGGGACTTGAACTTTTGGGTTAATGCTGGAATGAATTAAGTCTTTGGGGGATTGCTGGGAAGGTTTGATATGATGATTAGTTTTGAAATATGAAAGGAACATGAGATTTGGGAGGCACCAAGGGTGGAATAATATGGTTAGACATTGTGTCCCCACTCAAATCTCATCTTGAATTGTAATTCTCGTAATCCCCATAATCCTCATGTATCAGGGGAGAGACCAGATGGAGGCAACTAAATTATGAGGGTGGTTTCCCTATGCGGTTCTTGTGATTGATAGTGAGTGAGTTCTTACTAGATCTGATGATTTTATAAAGGACTCTTCCTCCTTTGCTCACCACTTCTCCTTCCAGCCACCTTGTGAAGAAGATGCCTTGCTACCCCTTCACCTTCTACCATGATTGTAAGTTTCCTGAGGCCTCCTCAGCAATGTTGACCTGTGAGTCAATTAAACCTTTTTTTAAAATAAATTACTCAGTTTCAGGTAGTTCTTTATAGCAGTATGAAAACAAACTAATACAGGCAGTTATTTAAGATGCATTTTGAAAAGATGAGTAGTGATGAGTTAGACAGATTTAAGGTTGAAAAGTGTGGTGAGAGAGAAAGAATCCAAGGCATTATCATGTTTGTTGCTTGTTCACAAGACACAGAATAATGACTGTTGCATAGTAAGTAGTTAATTGTTGGAAAAAAATGAAGAAATGCTATGATATTATGAAGCAATTCAATCTTTTGGCTATTTAAGAGAATGAAAGTAGGGACAAAAATAGATAGGTATTTGTACACTGATGCTCACAGTAGCAGTATTCACAACAGCGAAAAGGCAGAAGATATCCAAGTATTATGGATTGAATGTCTTGATCTCTTCAAATTTCATATGTTGGATGCCTAATCCCCAGTGTGGCTATATTTAGAGATGAAACCTTTAAGTGAGGAATTAAAATTAAATGAAATAATAAGGGTAAAACCCTGATGTCATAAGAAACACAGAAGAGCTTTCTCTCTCTCTCTCTGCATTCCAAAAAGAGACCAAGGAAGGGCACAACAAGAAAGTAACTGTCTACAAGCCAGGAAGAGAGCTATCCCTAGAAACCAAACTGACCAGAATATTCTTTTCTCCAGAATCATAAGAAAATAAATTTATGTTTTTTAAGCCACTCAGTCTATGTTTTGTTTTGGCAGTACCCACTGACTAATAAATTTTGGTATTGTAAAGTGGGGTGCTTCTGTAACAATTATCTAAAATTGTGGAAGTGATTTTAAACTGAGTAAAGAGTAGAGGCTCAAAGTGTTTTGAGGTGCATGCTAGAAAAAGCCTACCTTCCCACATAGGGACTATTGGTAGAAATATGGATGTTAAAGTCAGTTCTGGAGAGGGCCCATGAAGAAAAGAAGAAAACTATTGAAAAAGCTTCTATTGTCTTAAAGAATACATATATTACCATGAACAGAATATTGATAGAAATGCCAGAAATCATTCAGGTGAAATCTCACATGGAAAATAGGGAATAGATTATTGGAAAATTTTCTTTTCTGAGATAAGGTTTTGCTCTGTCACACAGATTGGAGTGCAGTGACATGATCATAGCTCATTGCAGCCTCCAACTCCTGGGCTCAAGCAACCTTCCTGTCAGATTCCTAGGAAGTAGCTAGGACTACAGGAGCATGCCAGTAAGCCTGGCTAATTGATTATTGAGAAATTGGGGAAAGGGTATATTTGCTATAAACTGGTAAAAAAAAAAAAAAAAAAAAAAAGGTGATTTGTGTTCTAGGTTTTTTGGAAGGTAGAATTTATGAGCAATGAAATTATGTATTTAACTGAGGATATTTCTAAGCACAGTGTTGAAGGAGTAACTTGCTTTCTTTTCACAGCTTATAGCAAAATGTGAGAGTAGAGAAATAAATAGAAAGAATTGCTAAGCAAAAATGAACCAGAACTCATACATATAGAAAATTTTCAGCCTATCCATCTTATAAAATATGGAGTAAGTGTGTTCTGAAGAGAACACTGAACATGTGGCTGGACAACCATTCGATAAAATGTGATAGGTATGACTCACAGATGTGACCAGTCACCTCAGCAGACGTCAGGGATTATACCAGCAAATACACTGCTGGTTTGAACTAAATAGTACAGAGAAAGCATGGTGGAATAAAGGTTGTTAGACTTCTGAGATTCTATACAATGGGACAATAGAGCTATTTGCCTGTGAACATGCTTGAGGGATACTTCAAGAAAGGGAGAGAATGGCCCACAAGTCAATTCGGAGATCATCAGAGCTGCCACTCCCATCAAAGGCTCAGAAGACAAGGCTGCTTTCTCCCGAGTTTCATAGGATGGGATCCCCCTCTCAGTTAAAGCTGGGCAGACAGCTGTGGGGGAAGGGTAGCCCCACCAAGCCAAAGGGATAGGGAGAGCTATCCCTTTTCTTGAAGAGCTATAGGGTTGATGTTGCCAACTCAATGGTGCTGAAGAGCAAATCATCAAACCAAAGAAGGTTTTTCTTTTCCCTTAAGATTAATGGCATTTGTCTTGCTAGAGTTTGGACTTGCTTGGGACCTATCACCCCTATCTTCCTCTCAATTTCTCCCTTTTGGAATGGGAATGTTTATTCTATGCCCAACTCACTACTGTATTTTTGAAGCATATAACTTATCTGATTTTACAGGTTCACAGCTGGATAATTTTTGCCACGGGATGAATTATGCCTTGAGTCTCACCCATTATTTGATTAAAATATTTATATGAGACTTTAACAAAAGAAGATATGCAACCAACCAACAAATATATGAAAAAAAAATCTTAAACATCATTGATTATCGTGGAAATGGAAATGAAAACTACAATTGATATCACCGTACTCCTGTAAAAATGGCCATAATTAAAAATTAAAAAATAATAGGGGTTGGCATGCATGTGGTGAAAAGGGAACACCTTTACACTGCTGGTGGGAATGTAAACTAGCACAACCACTATGGAAAATGTGTGGAGATTCCTTAAAGAACTAAAAGTAGAACTATCTTTCATTGGATTCAGCAATCCCACTACTGAGTAGCTATCCAAAGGAAAGTAAGTCATTATATGAAAAAGGCACATCACATGTTTATAGGAGCACAATTTGCAATTGCAAATATATGGAACCAACCATATATTTACAATTATATATGATGGGCATATATAAGTGCCCATCAACCAATGAATTAATAAAGAAAATGTGGCATATATGCACCATGGAATAACTACTCTGCTATAAAAAGAAATAAAATAATTTTTTGAAGCAACTTGGATGGAGCTGGAGACTATTATTCTAAGTGAAGTAATTCAGGAATGAAAATTAAACATTGTGTGTCCTCACTTATAACTGGGAGCTAAGCTATGAGGATGCAAAGACATAAGAATGATATAATGAACTTTAGGAACATGGGGGAATTTGGGGAGGGGGGTGAGGGACAAAAGACATACATATTGTACATATTGGGTACAGTGTATACTGCCCAGGTGATGGGTGCACTAAAATCTTGGAAATTACCACTAAAGAACTTATCCATGAAACCAAAGACCACCTGTACCCCTAAAACTAGTGAAATAAAAATAATAAAAAAAAAAGATTTACGTAAGACTGGACTTTAGAGTTTAGAGTTGATGCCAGGTTGAGTTAAAACTTTTGAGGCTTTTGGGATGTATCTTGCATGTTAAAGAGCATGAATTTTTTGGTGGAGGCAGTGACAGAATTGTGTCCCTCCAAAATTCACATATTAAAGCCTTAATCTTCAATGTGACTATATTTGAGATAGGGTCCTTATGAAGTAATTAAGGTTAAGTGAGATCATGAAGCTGGGTCTCTAATCATGGAAGATTGGTCACTTCATGTGAAAAGGGAGACAGAAAGACACAGAGGTCTCAGAAAGAAAATGTTATGTGAGAATACTGTGAAATAGTAGCTGCCTTCAAGCCAAGAGTACAGGCCTCGGACTGAAACCTATCTCACTGGTACCTTGATCTTGGACTTCCAGCCTCCACAAACAGTGAGAAAATAAACTTTTAGTGTTAATATTAGCCTGTGTATGGCATTTTGTTATGGCAGCCTGAATAGTCTAGGATACCACTTAATATATAATTATCTTTAACCTAACATATTTTTATTGCAGTTTTATTTGTATTTTATATTCAATAAGTAGTTGCTAGAACCTATTATAGGACAAATGCTTTACCTCTGCCCTCTAAGTGTTTTTTCTGCTGCTTTCATTACTCATTCTTGGTATTTTTTCTGCCTCTTTAATCATACTGCCTCAGGCAAAGGACAGTCATTTTTCTGACTTGTAAATTTAGGAAAAATAAACTGGGCATGCTCAATTCAGCTTCTACCTTTTTCTCTTTGGGAACACATTGCTTGTAAGAGTACTTCCTCTCTACTCCACTTTGCTGTCCATTAGATCTGGACAGGTTCCTGTGCCCTACAGAGTGGTGGGACTTGCCCCAATCTAGTATGCTTAAGTTGGGGTAGCTGCCTGTTTATAGGGTTCAGTTACCAGGACATTGACTCTAACACAGTCTTAGAGCCTCCAACATAGTATACTTCAATAACAAAGGCTTGTCACAGGTGATTAAACTGCTATTCAATATCTGAAATTTAAAAAAGAAAATTTAAATATATTGCTTGGTATAGTAAGGAAAAGATGTATTAGCCAGGCACAGCTCCAAGGCAGAGCAGAGTACTGATGTTATAAGTGTCTGGGGTGGCATGAAGTACTAATCTGCTAGGATTAGTGGATTTCGAAAAGCTTATAGGTTTGATGCCATTTTTAGGAGGGGTTACTCAGGTGAGACTGTTGTGGATAGGCTGGCAGTCACAGATGTATATTTGTAGAAGGTGCTTTCCTGACTGACAGACTTTCAGAAGGGAGTATCTAATACTGACTGGTTGGTTGCAAAACCTAGTTGACATGACTATTCACTGAAATATCAAAATGGTATAAAACTTTTGATGAAACTGTTCTTGGCTATTTGTTCACATAGCTACGGAACAGTCTCTCTCTTTTTCTTTTTTTTTTAACTTGTGAAAACTTTTTAAAAAAATTAACCTGGTAACATTTTAATCTTTCTTCTACTTTTATTCATTCTTGTATTTTTAAATTTGTTCAGAACTTAGTTCAGAAAAAGGGAGATTATTTATTGTGCTCCCATAAACCACTAGCAGACCCCAGTAATGCATTTTAAATGCTTTCTAAGTCACAAAATGGTGAAGGCCATAGAAAATTTTAGTACTATGGTTATAAAAAGAACTTTTTCTAAACGAAGTGTCTTTTGAAAATAGACTTTTAGATGGAAATTAATCACTAGGCTTTTTCTGCTCTTTGGAATTTCCCACAGCTTTTTCTTGGTCTCTTGATGATACTTTCCATCTTTTCTTCTTACTCCATCAGCTTGAGCAAAGTTAAATTGTGTCCATAGCTTTCTCAAGGTTTCAATTTTTTTCTCCCTCTTTCATACTCTTTTTATTTCGCTTGTGGCAAAATCATTTTCTTCATTGGGAATATAGATGTTTTTAGCAGAAAATAATCTTACAGTTTGCTTTGTTGCCTAGAAGCATCAATGTTTTTCTTCCTTCTTTTTGATTCCTTTCATTGTTTTAACTCAGTATTCAATTTTTTCCAGTTTTCTAGCTTGTTGTTTTTACTTTTATAGCCAAAAATGTTTGCTTATATAACAAGTTTGAGAGCCTTAGTTCCAAATCCAGCATTTCAGTGACTCTTCATTTCTCAGCTTATGATGTGTATCGTTTTTATATTTTCAAGTTCATTCTCACTTTTATACTCCTCATACTCAATATTGGAGACACATTTTTAAATTTATAGTTTCTCCCACCTGGAAATTGCCCAACACTCACCCAGGAGCCATTGGTGTTGTTTATTTCATCATGTAAGTGCCATCTCATAGTTCTAAAATGAACTCAAGACTCACTACCACCTACTATCTTTCTTGAGGCTTCCCTAATCCTTAACCTCTATCTCCAAGTAATAAAGTGAAACTGTATAGTAATTAAAATGTAGACTCTGGCTTTGTCACATAAGATCTATATGACACTTGGGCTAATTGCTTAACATCTCTGTGACTCAGTTCCCTAAGTGTTCCACCAGGAATATATCCTAAGAGTATCTTCCTTATAGGGTTGCTATAAGTCTTATTTGCATAAATATAAATTTAGGACAGTGCATAGGTCAAAATAGTGCTTGACAAATGTTAAGCATTTGTTTAAAATGCTCTCACAGCAAGTTGCACATAATTTATTGCAATTTCTATATTTTAGTATATTTAAAACATGTATTGTTGATGTTTCTCAATGTCCATTTCCTTAAATATTAATCTCCTTGGATGTCAGAGAACCTGTTATGTTTTTGTATCATCTGCACCAAGAATGTGGCTTCACATATAGACAGGTTCAGGGCAAGTTTATGGATATGATAAATACATACATAAAAAATAAATCAATTTTAATACATATTTTAATTCAAACCAATGCAATTCAACAAATAATTGTGAATGTCTGTTCATACAAGGCCCTTAGACCATAGGCTAAGGTCAACAATGAAAAATTTATGTATCTACTTTTAGGAAACTCACAATTTAGTGGATAAAACAGATACATAATTATTAAAAATATAAAAGTGAATGTTCAGTGCTTTTAGTATAGAAACCTAGATACATGTAGAGGAAGAGAATTGGCATATGAGATAATAAAAAACATAGAGAAGTTGACATTTCTCTGAGAAACTGGAAAATAAGCCATTCTTTAACTGTTGTTAGAGAATTTACTGGGCACTAGGAAGCTGATAATTCCAGGGTAAAAGTAAAATGTAAGTAAAATACATGGATGCATTAAATTATATATTATGTGCCAGCAGTGCCAAATTAACTCTGCAATGGGTGTATCAGCATACCCACAGATCACAAGATCCAAAGAAAATCATAATCATATATTTAAGTCAAATGTATGGGGTGAGAAGGTGCTATTTTGACTCACATTACATTAGAAATACCAAGACAACATTAACTGAGAGTAATTTCCGAACTAAAAACAAAACAAAAACAGATGTCAGAATCCTTTTTTTTTTTTTTTCTGAGATGTACTTTCCCTCTTGTTTCCCAGGCTGGAGTGCAATGGCACGATCTCAGCTCGTCGCAATCTCTGCCTCCTGAATTCAACCAATTCTCCTGCCTCAGCCTCCTGAGTAGCTGAGATTACAGACATGCACCATCACGCCTGGCTAATTTTGTATTTTTAGTAGAGATAGGGTTTCTCCGTGTTGGTCAGGCTGGTCTTGAACTCCTGACTTCAGGTGATCTGCTCGCCTCAGCCTCCCAAAGTGCTGGGATTACAGCCGTGAGTCTCTGTGCCCGGCCCAGATGCTTGTATTCTTGTAAATTATCTGAAGGTTTGGCAATATGGTCAACATACTTGCAAAACAATTACTAGGAGCTGACTAATGCCTATTTTATCCAACTGGCCCAAGACAGCCCTCCAGCTTGCCAGCGTTAGGTCACCTCTTCCTCCCTTTTCTCCTTGACATTAGGAGAAATTTTACAAGTTAGTTTTACAAGTTAGTTTTGTAAGCATAGTTATTTGCTTTTACATAAGCATGCTTTGCTCTTTTACTTAACTTTTTCTGTTCTTGAAAATAGTTGAAATTATAGCTGTGGTACAGTATAATCAATGAAAAAAGAATTTCAGAGGTCCATTAAGGACTATGAATTCTTTTCTTTACCTCTCTTATGCCTTTCAAAATAATTAGAAATACTATGGTTCTTTAATATAACTACACTATTTCTTAATTACATGTATAAGTAGTTGTATTAATTTTAAAATAATATTTTAATTCCTTTTTAGAATTAAAAATATAATCCTATTTTACATTTCCTATGAACTTTATAATTTTAATAGTTATTCCAAAAATATTAAATTTTGTGATATTCATAATTTCTAATTGACAAATTTTATTTAATCTGTTTCCAATGATAGAACTAACTAAAAGAAATGATGACACAAACTCCTTTACAAAATTCTCATGTATTAAAATTTAATAGTAATGAGATGGTAGTCAAAAAAAGAATTAAAAATATATTTGAAACAATAAAGTAATTTATTTATTTGTTAATAGACATTCTAAAGAGAAAGCATTGATTGATAATATTTTATACTTATCTAAATACCATAATTTTAGAAAATATATACATAATTTAGTCTCACTTTTTCCTCAAAGTTCAAGCAAATTTATAGAAGTATTGTAACTTACCTCATATGGAATTTATTTTTTCTTAACAGCTTCACCTCCATTGTCTGACTCAATAAAACAAATGTACATTTTACTTTCCTGTTGTTTAAAAAATGATGTTTAAATACAGAAATGTTAAAAATTTTGTCCAAAAAAAATAATAAGTTGTGGCTGAATACTTACAAAACATTTCCCTCTTAAATCATAAAGATCTCTATATTTCTAAAATTAATGTATACTTTTACAAATATGTGAACCCGATCTTCTTATTAATATATTGAGTATTATAAATAGGTTAATATCTTACTTGACTACTGCTTCATTACAGCTTTCTTCTTTTCAAAACCAGAAGAAAGTAGTTAGTTGTAGATCCTTCCAGACATTTTTCTACATGTTTATAAACACACATATGTGGTAATAAAAATAGAGATTTTTAAAATAATTAATATCATGTCTTTTAATTATTCTGAAACTTGATTTCTGAAGTGAGGACAGAATGGAATCTCACTGTTTTCATTAAAATTTGCCTAAATACTCTAAGTTTGAACATTTTAAAATTTTCTATTGATTGTGTATCTGTGTGTTTGTGTATTTCTCGGACCAATTTTGTTTATATCATTTATCTATGTTACTAGTTCGTAAATTTAAAAAATATTCTAATACTCTTTGTTTTCCTTCTGTGTTATATGTATTTTCCCCCAGTATGTCTCTTGATTTGATCCTTTTCTATAGAGATTTTTGTCCTGTGTGTGTGCGTGTCTGTCTGCTTGCATAATTTGTACTATCAAATATCTAACATGAATCATTTTTGTCTTTTGCTTTTTAAATCTTATTTAGAAGACATTGCCTGTCTAAGAACAGAAACATAATCTGTTAAACGATTTCCTATTGTTTTTATAGTTTGGTTTTAATAGCTAAAATTATTATAGTTTAGGTCTTTATTTCATATTATGTGGCATATGAATGGTATAAGTAGGACATCTAAGTATACCTGACTTCTGGTGGAAAACCAAGTGTCCCAATGTCATTAACTTAGTTCAACCTTTCCTTATTCAGTTTTAGTGAGTTCTGTAACAATCCAAAACTTCATCCTTCAATGTGTCTCTGAGATATTAATTTCTTCTAACAATTTGTTTTTATTGCTACAAAATTATTATGCTGTTGCAGTTTTGTTAGCTTAAAGTAACTTTAACTATTTCTGACAAATTTTTTAAATATGTATTTTGTAACCCATCTGCAAATTCTATGGCAAGATTTTATTCATAATTTTGGAAATGTTTAACATTTTTATCAGGTTCTTTTTCCAACATTCTCTAGGTAGTTTATGGTAATATTGCAAAATCTACCTTAATTGCCACATATTCAAAGATTTCATTGACCCATTTCTCTAGTCTTGTCAGTAGTCCATGTGAGTCACATGTTCATGCCTAATTTATTTTTCTTTTCTTTTTCTTTTTTTTATCTTTTTGAGATGGAGTCTTGCTTTATCATCAGGCTAGAGTGCAGTGGCACAATGTTGACTCACTGTGACCTCTGACACCCTGGTTCAAGTGATTCTCCTGCCTCAGCCTCCTTAGTAGCTGGGATTACAGGCACACACCACCATGCCCAGCTAATTTTTGTATTTTTAGTAGAGACAGTGTTTCACCATGTTGGCCAGGATGGTCTTGACCTTGTGATCCACCCACCTTGGCCTCCCAAAGTGCTGGGATTACAGGCATGAGCCACCACACCCAGCCGCCTAACTTCAGTTGGATGGGGAAGGGCATATGTTCCATATGCCTGGAAGGTGGAGCAGTAGAAACATTAGAAAAGGGTATGACTGACTAACACAATGGGTTTGGGAGAGAGAGGAGACAAACTCATATGTTCATCTATCATATCTCACCAATCAATCTATCAATCTATCAAAGTTACATGAATGATTAATATACATAGTATTACATATGGAAAAAACTAATTTTATTCAAGCTTATGTAATCAAAAATGTTACAAAATAGGTAACAATTTATTAAATACTATCAAATAACTTCTCATCTTCATCCACTTGGCTCATTATCTGCTGCTCTTAACTCTAAATAAATATAACCTCTTTATAGGGTAGTCCAGCAGCCTGGAAACTAGATGAACAACACAGTATCTCTTTCACAGTCACAGTACTCTTTTCAAATTCACATATGACTATATAACTTTGTGGCATAAATCCATTTAGTGGCTTACCAATATTTTAGGACTGAGAACAATGCCCCGTATGGATTGTCCTTTGCTTACATTTCAGCTTCTTATCTTATAACTCACTTCTTTTTTCTGTGGCCTTCTTTTTCTTAAAAATGTCACACTCTCTCATAATACAGAGTATTTCTGTGTGTGGTTTAAAAGCTCTTACCTCTTTGCTCAGTTAACTCCTCTTCATCTTTGAGACTTTTAAGTAAAGGGTTGCTTCCTCAGGTTTTTCATTTGAACCCCTGCCCCCTAGTCTAGGTCAGATTTCATCATATGTCTACACAGATTTTGTGTGTGTGTGTTATGCTTTTCCTTACATTGTACCATTATAAGATTAATATATTTTTCACACAGTAGATAGTATTCTATGGGAATGGAACAGTAGATATTTATTCTTAATCTCCTCTAGTCTATAAGATGTAAGATGTTGCTTAACATACAGTAGTATTCAATAATATTTTCTTAAGTGATTAAACCAGAAAGAATGTATATTTAGAAGTTTATTATTATGCTCTCTCTGGTAGTGAATTATATCCAGGAATAAAGAAATAAAAGTAAGCAATAGTATAAAATGTAAAATATTTTATCAGTTCACTATTAAAATTTGAAAAAAAGTTTTGCTATTTTATTCTTTCATCATCTTATTGTCATCTGTTATACATTATTTTTATACAGTCAAAATAAACAAGATCCCTTTTAAGTTAAAAATCATGACTGCATGATTTCCAGGGTATGCGACTATAATTTCTTAGACAAAATAATTTTTATATTACCTTGAAATACTTTATTAACTGATTGATCAGTTTGTATATATAGTGTACCAAAAGTAGTTGGGATTGAAATTACTGTCTTTTTATATGGACTCAGAGTACTTTCTTGACATGAATCACAGAAAGTTCAGAAATGATTTTGGTCTTCAAAGTGGCTGTCTTGGTGGGATGAAAAAATAGAAATTATGAGAAAAGTTTAAGTTTTATTGTCTTCTTTTCATTACAAACCAGTTTGTGTATTTCTTTCCTTTTTTCTTTTTTTTTTTTTTTTTTTTTTTTTTGAGTGAGGGTCTCATGCTGTTGCCCAGGCTGGAGTGCAGTACCATGATAATGGCTTACTGCAGCCTTAAACTCCTGGGTTGAAGCGATCCTCTCTCCTCAGCCTCCTGAGTAGTTGGGACTAGGGTGTGTGCTATCACACCCAGCTGAGGTGTTTTGTTTTGTTTTGTTTCTGTTTTTTTTTTTACATTTTTTGCAGAGATGGGGTCTTACTATGTTCCCTAGGCTGATCTTAAACTCTGGGCCTCAAGTGATAATCCTACCTCAGCCTCCCAAAGTATTGGGATTACAGGCATGAGCCACTGTACTTGACCAGCTTCCTTATTTATATTCCCACTGCCTCATTAGTTTAAACGTAATAAAGTTTAACTTTCTTTTTGATATAAGGGAATTCCTGCAGAATAAAGAGTAATATGGTGTTTTTTAAAAACAAAAAACAAAATTAATTTCCTTTAAAGTCCAAAACATTACAACACCATTCATTTGTTTTGTATCATAACATAGGTTATTTTTATGGAAACTGAATTGTATGTGAAAAATAAATATAGTGGCTATCAGTAAGATTAGAGCTGTGCAGTTTTCAAATTTGGTTGCAAAATATGTTACTTATTTGAAAAACGTGTCGTTTCTGTAATGAGTTCATCTCAGTACAAGGTATCAGGTGAGTAGCTCTAGAGTGTGAAGTTCTGTTTGTTCACCTAGTTTGCATTTTATTTTGGTCTTCAAAAGCAGACTGAAGTGATATATGCATGTTATGATTCCATGGTTTTGGTATCTCTGACACTTCTCCTTATACACACTTCTCAAGAATAAAAAGATAACAGGAAAGAAAAAAGTCTTTTCATTATGGCACTGTTAGTACCACTACAAATACTGTGGGGAAAATGAAAAAAATAATAAAATAAAAAATCTGGACTTCTCACACAAAGCCCTTATTTACCAGACATTTACATTTTCTTCTGCTTCTCCTAGAGATAACAGATGGCAGTGTGGTGATTTGGGATGCTAATTAGGCTGCTGTGTTTTTCAGCTAACCTTAGGTAGACACAGTCCTTTGAGGGCTGATTACTACTATGCCATTTTAAAATGCTAGAAGATAACCATGAAACACCTTTTAGTAATGAACTTTTTATAAACAATAAAACTATGATTAGCTCTAGTATAATAAAAAACTGTATAGCAGCAAGTCAGTAATTAAATGCACTAAGGCATTTTAAAAGAATAATTTCAAGTTTTAACTGAACTCAAGAATTAGTGAGCACACAACAAATGAAAACTGGTAGTATTTTTACGTGATTCATTGAATTCACTATAATACGATAATACAAAGGGCACTTCTATGGAAGTAAACAAATTATCCATGCGCAGAGTTAACAGATGGGAAAATTGAGTCTAACTCGATCACCTTGAATAAAACATTGAAAACTGGAGGAAAGTAAATAAACATTATCTTTGGAAGGTATGCTAGGAAAGAACTATGTTTAGATTCATGAACAGATAGTGATATTCTACACGAAGAAACATTTTTATCCAACTGGAGTGCACATATTTTTAAACTATTGCCAGAATTAGAAATGATACTGTTAAAATATGCCCCTGGCTAATAGCAAAATGGACTCCCTATGGATAACTGAGAGGCACAAAGTTAAAACAGAGGAAGGCAGCTATGCTCTGAGAGAGAGTTCACAGGCCACGGCTGGGTGAGGAAGCATAGTCAAGTACTCTGTGCTCTCAGAAAGATGTAAAAATTTAAAGGACCTTCCTTTCTAAAATCAGCCAAATCAGTTTCTATTGTGAGTGTTAAGATAAACTGCAGGAGGATTTTGGGATCATGGCAGACGAGAGGCAGGACTAGATTGCAGCTCTGGACAGAGCAACATGCAGAGGCTTGCATTGTGAATTTTAGCTCCAGATCGACTGCAAAAACAAACTAGCAATCCTGAGAGGACCAACAGACCCTCTGAAGGAAGCAGACTGCCCTTCAGGACCCAGGAGACACCCCAAATTCTGTGAGTGCCCCAACCTCGGAAGTGGGAAAAGGAGAGCCTGCTCTCTTGAACACATAACCCACTGGAGAAGTTGAAGGTCTGTTTGCAGGAGAAGTTTCCGACTCTACGTGGAGCTGAATCAAGTTAGAGAGCCAAGCCGAGTGAAACACGGGGGTAGAGGGAGTAGCAGAAAGGTGCTGGGAGCTCACTGGGTCCCCAGGCAGCCCATTCCTTCCTGACACCACAGGAATCCATCAGGAGGGTGGCCAGAGGAGCAGGGTGTAAAACTCCACAGGCAGAAGGAAATCTTTAGCTGAGCTTTGTAACAATTTGAACAGGGTGAGAAACCTCCTGGCCAGAACTCTGGGGAGGGTGCAAATCTGGCTTACAGACTTCACAGGCAGGGGAAGAATTCAAGCCCTTGTCTTTCACAGCTGGGAAGCAGAAAGACTCGGGCAAGTTTTCAAGCTTGTCTCACTCACTGCCTGGAAACAGACTAGGGACGCTTGTGGGGGGCATGGTGGGAGTGAGACTGGCCTTTCAGTTTGCATGGGAACTGGGTGAGGCCAGTGACTGCTGGTTTTCCCCCGCTTCCCTGACAACTTGAATGACTCAGCAGAGGCAGCCATAATCCTCCTGGGTACACAACTTCAGTGACCTGGGACTCTCACCCCCATCCCCCACAGTAGCCACAATAAGACCTGCCCAAGGAGAGTCTGAGCTCAGACACACCTAGCCCCTCCCGCACTTGATGGTCCTTCCGTATCCATCCTGGTAGTGGAAGACAGAGGCCATATAATCTTGGGAATTCTAGGACTCTGACCCTGCCAGTCCCTCTCCACACTACTACAGCTGATGCTGTCTGGAAAATGCCACCTCCTGGCAGGAGGCTAACCAACAAAAAAATAGAGCATTAAACCACCAAAGCTAAGGACCCTCACAGAGTCCATTGCACCCTCCACCACCTCCATCGGAACAGGCACTGGTATCCATGGCTGAGAGACCCATAGATGATTCACATCACAGGACTCTGTGCATACAACCCCCTGTACCAGCCTGGAGCTGGGTAGACTCGCTGGGTGGCTAGACCCAGAAGAGAGGCAACAATCACTGCAGTTTGGCTCACAGGAAGCCACATCCACAGGAAAAGGGGGAAAGTACTACATCAAGGGAACACCCCGTGGAACAAAAAAATCTGAACAGCAGCCTTCAGCCCTAGACCTTCCCTCTGACAGAGCCTACCCAAATGAGAAGGAACCGGAAAAACAATCCTAGTAATATGACAAAGCAAAGCTCATCAACACCCGCCAAAAATCACACTAGTTCACAAGCAATGGATCCAAACCAAGAGGAAATTTCTGATTTACCTGAAAAAGAATTAAGGAGGTTAGTTATTGAACTAATAAGGAAGGGACCAGCGAAAGGTAAAACCCAATGCAAGGAAATCCAAAAAATGATATAAGAAGTAAAGGGAGAAGTATTCAAGGAAATAGATAGTTTAAAGAAAAAACAATAAAAATTTCGGGAAACTTTGGACACACTTTTAGAAATGTCAAATGCTCTGGAAAGTTTCAGCAATAGACTTGAACAAGCAGAAGAATGAAATTCACAGCTTGAAGACAAGGTCTTTGAATTAACACAGTTCAACAAAGACAAAATAAAAAGAAGAAAATGTGAACAAATCTTTTAAGAAGTCTGGGATTATGTTAAATGATCAAACTTAAGAATAATCCATGTTCCTGTGGAAGAAGAGAATTCTAAAAGCTTGGAAAGCATATTGGGGGGAATAATCTAGGAAAACTTCCCTGGGCTTGCTAGAGACCTAAACATGCAAATACAAGAAGCACAAAGAACACTTGTGAAATTCATCACAAAAAGATCTTTACCTAGGCACATTGTCATCAGGTTATCCAAAGTTAAGATAAAGGAAAGAATCTTGAGATCTGTGAGATAGAAGCACCAGGTAACCTATAAAGGAAAACCTATTTCTCAGCAGAATCCCTACAAACTAGAAAGGATTGGGGCCCTATGTTCAGCCTCCTCAAACAAAACAAGTATCAGCCAAGAATTTTGTATTCAGTGAAACTAAGCATCATATGTGAAGGAAAGATACAGTCATTTTCAGAAAACAAATGCTGAGAGAATTACCAAGCCATCACTATAAGAACTGTTAAAGGGAGCTCTAAATCATGAAACAAATCCTGGAAACACATCAAAACAGAACCTCTTTAAAGCATAAATCACACAGACCCCATAAAACGAAAATACAAGTTAAAAAGCAAAAACAGAAAACAAACCAAAGTACTCAGGCAACAAAGAGCATAATGAATGCAATGGTATGCCACATTTCAGTGCTAACATTGAATGTAAATGGACTAAATGCTCCACTTAAAAGATAAAGGACTGCAGAATGGATAAGAACTCACCAACCAACTATCTGCTGCCTTCAGGAGACTCACCTAACACATAAGGACTCATATAAACTTAAGGTAATGAGGTGGAAAAAGGCGTTTCATGCAAATGGACACCAGAAGCAAGCAGGGGTAGCTATTCTTATATCAGATGAAACAAATTTGAAAACAACAGCAGTTAGAAGACACAAAGACGGGCATTATATAATGGTGAAAAGCCTTGTCCAACAGGAAAATATCACAATCCTAAACAAATATGCACCTAACATTGGAGATCCCAAATTTATAAAACAATTATTAATAGGCGTAAGAAATGAGACAGACAGCAACATAATAATAATGGGAGACTTCAGTACTCTATTGACAGCACCAGACAGGTCATCAAGGCAGAATGTCAACAAAGAAACAATGGATTTAAACTATACTTTGGAACAAATAGACTTAACAGATATATACAGAACGTTTCATCCAACACCCACAGAATACACATTCTATTCAATGGTGCATGAAATTTTCTCCAAGATAGACCATATGATAGGCCATAAAGCAAGCCTCAATTAATTTAAGAAAATTGAAATTATATCCAGCACTCTCTCAGACCACAGTGGAATAAAACTGGAAATCAATTCAGAAGGAACCTTCAAAACCACTCACATATATGGAAATTAAATAACCTGCCCCTGAATGAGTATTGAGTCAAAAAAAAAAAAAAAAATCCAAATGGAAATTTAAAAAATTCTTCAAACTGAATGACAATAATGACACAACCTATCAAAACCTCTGGGATACAGCTAAGGCAATGCTAAGGGGAGATTTCATAGCCCTAAATACCTACATCAAAAAATCTGAAAGAGCACAAATAGGCAATCTAAGGTCACACCTCAAGGAACTAGAGAAACAAGAACAAACCAAACCCAAACCCAACCCAAACCCAGCAAAAGAAAGGGCGTAACTAAGATCAGAGCAGAACTAAATGGAATTTAAACAAACAAACAAAAATGATACAAAAGATGAATGAAACAGAAAGCTGGTTCTTTGAAAGATAAATAAAATTGATTGACTCTTAGCAAGATTAACCAAGAAAACAAGAGAGAAAATCCAAATAACCTCACTAAGAAATGAAACAGGAGATACTACAACTGACACCACTCAAATACAAAAGATCATTCAAGGCTACTATGAACACCTTTGTGCACATAAACTAGAAAACCTGGAAGAGATAGATGAATTCCTGGAAAAATACAACCCTACTACCTTAAATCAAGAATAATTAGATACCCTGAGCAGACCAATAACAAGCACCAAGATTGACACAGTAATTAAAAAATTACGAACTGAACCGAAAAAATTCAAGACCAGATGGATTCACAGCAAAATTCTACCAGATGTTCAAAGAATTGATGCCAATCCTTTTGATACTATTCCACAAGATAGAGAAAGAGGGAACCCTCCCTGATTCATTTTATGAAGCCAGCATCACCCTAATACCAAAACCGGGAAAAGACATAACCTAAAAATACAACTACAGACCAATATCCTTGATGGACATAGATGCTAAAATCCTTAACAAAATACTAGCTAATCAAATCCAACAACATATTAAAAAGAAAATCCATTATAATCAAGTGGGTTTTATAGCAGAGATTTAGGGATGGTTTAATATACACATGTCAATAATGTGATACACCACATAAACAGAATTAAAAACAAAAATCACACAATCATCTCAATAGAAGCAGAGAAAGCATTTGACAAAATCCAGCATCCCTTTGTGATTAAAACCCTCAGCAAAATCAGCATAAAAGGGACATGCTTTAGTGTAATAGAAGCCATCTATGACAAACCCACAGCCAACATAACACCGAATGGGGAAAAGTTGAAAGCACTCCCTCTGAGAATAGAAACAAGACAAGGATGCCCACTCTCACCACTCCTCTTCAACATAGTACTGGAAGTCCTAGCCAAAGCAATCAGACAAGAGAAAGAAATAAAGGCATCCAAATTGGTAAAGAGGAAGTCAAATTGTCCCTGTTTGCTGATGATAGGATCCTTTACCTGGAAAACCCTAAGACTCATCCAGAAAGCTCCTAGAACTGATAAAATAATTCAGCAAAGTTTTCAGCTACAAGTTCAATGTACACAAATCAGTACCTCTTCTAAACACCAGCAGCAACCAAGCAGAGAATTAAATCAAGAACTCAACCCCTTTTACAATAGCTGCAAAAAAAAGAAAAAAAAAGTATTTAGGAATGTACCTAAAACGGAGTCAAAAGGCCTTCACAAGGAAAACTGAAAACCTTACTGGAAGAAATCATAGATGACACAAACAAATGGAAACACATCCCATGCTCATGGATGGGTAGAATCAATATTGCAAAAATGACCATACTGCCAAAAGTAACATACAACATACAACATATGCAATTCCCATCAAAATATCACCAACATTCTTCACAGCATTAGAAATAACAATCCTAAAATTTATATGGAACCTTAAAAGAGCCACAAGACTAAGCAAAAAGAACAAATCTGGAGGCATCACATTACCTGACTTCAAACTATGCTCTAAGACCATAGTCACCAAAACAGCATGGTACTGGAATAAAAATAGGCACATAGACCAATGGAATAGTATATAGAACCCAGAAATAAACCCAGATACTTAACAACCAACTGATCTTTGACAAAGCAAACAAAAACATAAAGTGAGGAAAGGACACCCCTGTTAAGAAATGGTGCTGGGATAATTGGCTAGCCACATGCAGGAGAATGAAACTGGATCCTCACCTTTCATCTTATACAAAAATCAACTCAAGATGGATTAAAGACTTAAACCTAAGACCTGAAACTATAAAAACTCTAGAAGATAACAGTGAGAAAACCCTTCTAGACATGACTTTAGGCAAGGATTTCATGACCAAGAGCCCAACAGCAAATGTAATTAAAAAAAGATAAATAGCCGAGACCTAATTAAATTAAAGAGCTTTTGCAAGGCAAAAGGAACAGTCATCAGAGTACACAGACAACTCACAGAGTGGGAGAAAATCTTCACAAGCTACACATCGGACAAATGACTAATATCCAGAATCTACAACGAACTCAAACAAATCAGTAAGAAAAAAAAATCCCATCCTAGTGGGCTAAGGACATGAATGGACAATTTTCAAAGGAAGATATGCAAATGATCAACAAACATATGAAAGGAGGCTCAGCATCACTAATGGTGAGGGAAGTGCAAATCAAAACCACAATGAGGTAGCACCTTACTCCTGCAAGAATGGCCATAATCGAAACATCAAAAACAGTAGATGTTGGTGTGGATGCACTGATCAGGGAACATTTCTACACTGCTGGTGTGAGTATAGACTAGTACAGCCGCTATGGAAAATAGTGTGGAGATTCCTTAGAGAACTAAAAGTAGAACTGCCATTTTATCCAGTGATCCTGTTGCTGGGTATCTACCCAGAGGAAATGAAGTCGTTATTTGAAAAAGATACTTGCACACGCATGATTATGGCAGCACAACTCACAACTGCAAAATCACAGAAGCAACCCAAATGCCCATCAGTCAACAAGTGGATGAAGAAACATATATATATATATAAAATATATATATAATATATATGTTATATATATGTATATATGTTATATATGTATATATACGTTATATATATATATGATGGAATACTGCTCAGCCATAAAAAGGAATGAATTAACAGCATTTGCAGTGACCTGGATGAGATTGGAGACTATTATTCTAAATGTAGTAACTCAGGAATGGTAAATCAAGCATCGTATATTCTCACTGATATGGGGAAGCTAAGCTATGAGGACACAAAGACATAAGAATGATAATGATGGAGTTTAGGGACTTGGGGGCAAGAGTTGTTGGGGCAAGGGATAAAATACTACAAACATGGTGCAGTGTATATGGCTCAGGTGATGGGTGCACCAAAATCTCATAAATCACCACTAAGGAACTTATTCATGTAACCAAATACCACCTGTATCCTAATAACTTATAGAAAAATAAAAACTTTTTAAAAATGTAAAGGTGAATGGTAGTGGTGAGTATTACTTCCAATTATGGAGAATTCTGCAGTGGATAAAGAATAGTTAATTGAGTAAAAACGTCAAAGAAATGTAGAAAAAAAAAGTTCTCCATTACTCAAGAAGACGTTTCACTGCATGCTTCTGTAGATACAGTAATCATATTTAATTTTGATGGTTACTTGATGCATGTTAACTGATAATACTCATTTGGTTGAAGAACATGGAAGACTTGAAGCCCTAGGAGACCACCTTCTAAAGAGTCTTATTTTTTGGCATGGATGATCCATTAAATGTATTTTTTGAATCTCCTAATATATTATTATAAATTTTGTCTTTCTAAATAAGGTAATCTCATATTCAAATTCTAAAGTTTAATGTACTTAAACATAAATCCTTATCATTCTTAATGTGTTTTTATTACTAGCTCTATAAAGAAGACAGACAGTATAACATTTCTTTCTGACTATATGATTTTCAGTGTTGTGAAATATAGCAAATTTATTTAAGTAATTATTTCATAAATTATTGGTCATATGAAGAAATAGGTGTTTGTTGTTTACTTGAGATTATTCTGTAATTTATTATTTCTCACACTTAATTAGTTGCATAATTAATTGTAACTTGAGGGGCAAAACATGACAGATAACGTGTGAATTGTTTTCTGTTTGACTTCACTAAAACTCATTTTATTCTCCTGTGCCATATACATGCTGAGATCTCAAGTAATATTTGAGAATGATTTCTTGTTGTTATTTCCCTGAAGTTAGGTTTCACTTGCTTGCTTTTGTAAAAACAAACTTTGCTAGTATTTTGGCAGAGCTATATGCTTTCTTTGACAATAATCTACTGTAATTTTCTTATTTCAAAAACCAACACCTTTATTTCTAATTTTATGCTCTAATACTTTATAAAGTAGTTCTTTTTCTCCAATGTAAATTTAATTTGGTTATTCCATTTTTCTATCTTGATTGTCTATTGAAAATATTTCAACTGACTACATCAACTTTTTAATTCTTTCAATAAGCAGAGGACTATTATACTTTATTTTATCTTTTAATTCTAATGATCAATCTTTTGTAGCAAATCAAGTGATCAAATAAGATAAAACCACTAAGATTTTGCTGAATCTCTGTATAGCAACAGTACTGTTGCATATGTTTTCTTTCTATTCTCACTTTTTACCGACCCCAGAATTTAAGTTACCAGATTGAGATTCAGTACTCTGCCAATACCCCATGTTGAAAGAAGCTCTAAGAAGCTCTAAGAAGCAACAATGTGGAAGACTTGCTGATTTTTTCTGTAAATCTGTTACTGAAAAAAGAGATTATTACATTATAGGACATCTTTGGATAAGCTGATCTTTCTGATTGTAGCCCAAGAAATACTTGAATTGAGCAACTGGCTTGTTTAATACTGGCTATTTGACCCTCTTTCCATTAGCTACCAGCAAATTTGATGTGTAGTCCATCTCAACCAAACCTTTAGGAGCTTAACATGTATTATTTGTGTACTAATCTCATCCAGGCTTCATCTCAAATTCCCTACTTTGAATCTTGCTTCTTTATTCAGTTATTTTGTTGTCGTTTTAACTGTGGTAACACAAAATTTACGATCTTACTCAGTTTCAAGTGTACAGTTCAATAGTGTTAAGTGCATTTACGTTGTGCAGACAATCTCCGGAACTCCTCCAATCTCGCAAAACTAAAAGTCTATGTCCATTAAACAACAAATCCCCATTTCCCTTTCCTCCTGTCCCCTAGCAATCACCATTCTACTTCCTGTCTCTGTAAATTTAGCTATTCCAGGTACCTCATAAAAATGGAAACATACAGTATTTCTCTTTTTGTGTCTGACTTATTTCACTAAGTATAATGTCTGAAGTGCATCCATGTTGTAGCATGTATCATAATGTCCTTGCTTTTTGGGGCCGGATAGTATTTCATTGCATGTTAGATACGATGTTTTGTTAATCCGTTCACCATCAATGCAAACTTGCATTGCTTCCTCCTTTTGATTATTGTAAATATTGCTGCTTTGAACATGAGAGTACAAATATTTCTTTGAGACTCTTATTTTAATTATTTTAGGTATATACCCAGAGGTGGAATAGCTGGATCATGTAGTAGTTCTATTTTTAACTTTTTGAAGAACGTCCATACTCTGTTCCATAGTGGGTGCATCATTTTGCAGTCCCATAAACAGTACACAAGCATTCTAATTTCTCTACATCCTTACCAACACTCATTATTTCTGATTTTTTATAGTAGCTATTCTAATGGGTGTGAGAGAGTGTCTCATTGTGATTTTGGTTTGAATTTCCCTGATTATTGGTGATGTTGGGCCTCTTTTCTTGGGTTTATTGGCCATTGGTATATCATCTTTGGGAAAATGTCAATTAAAGTTTTTGTCTATTAAAAAAATAAATAAATAAACTGCAGCCAGAACGTCTCCCCCTACCACCAGCAATTAGTTAGTATAAAATAATCTCAAGTCTGCCATAAAATTTATTTTTCTGTCCAGGAGCAAGAGCATAGTGAAACAGTTAAAAGCAAATGTCCTGTAGTAGAACTCCCTTGTCCAAATCGTGTTCCTATCATTTATTATCCTTGTGGAACTGGGCAAGTTTTTAAACCCTCTTTAAATTCAGTTTTCTCAAGGTACCTAATAGGGCTTCTGTGAAAACTGAGAGAATTCACATTAAATATTTAGCACACAGCCTAGAACATGATAAATGATGCTTGATATCATTATTTTTTGCAAATGATGCTAGATATCATTATTGTCATCATTGCCTTTGTCAGGATTTGAGAGACATAAAATTATGTGTAAATATAATACTAAATATAGATTAATACTAAATACAGATTAGGAAAAATGTTTCTAGGAATTTTTAAAAATTATGCCTCTAACTGATGTAATTTCAAATTTTATAAATAGTGTTCAATGAGAATTCAAAAGAATTAGAGAAATTAAACATACATCAACCATATTTGGGTTAGTAACCATATTTTTCTGTTCCAAGTATATTACAAAAATAGGGCATTTTCAGTAGAGTTGTACTGGACATATTGAGCTGCATTTCCAATATACAGAAAATTTAAATGGTAAGAATATGTTTTAATTCATAACTCTCATCTATGTGAAGATGTTTCTTCTTCTAAGATTTATAAGTCTACCTACCTATAAAACATAGTTTGAACACTATCCATCAGTGTCCAAGCCTATGGAATTGAATAACTCAAAAATACATTTTTACGGCTTTGAAATACATTTATTAAAATCAGAAAATTGGAAACTCATGTGTGCATTGGCACCAGTCCTTTGTCTACAGATAGTCTTTCAATGGCTTTGTTTTCCTCTCTCATTCCTTCCTCCTGTGACATTCTGCATTGAGGTTATGGAAGAGAAACAAAGGTGAAAAGACTTTTGTCAGTATTTTGGGGAAGCTGAAACGCCCTATTTAATGCCAAGATAAACAAGACAGGAGAGCTAGACTGCAACATTCTCTCACTTGCAATAGCTGATAGTCTACAATATTTGCTTCAGGGATCTCACCTTTTATTTACAAATGTATCAATGTGTTTCTTTTTACAATTAAATTAGTTTACATAAACACAGAAATTCATGATTTTAAGTAAAATTATATGTTATTTCATTTTCCAGAAAATTATTATCTCTGTTCCAAGATGTGACTCATTTGAGAAAGGCTAGTCCCATTTTACAGATTTGATTTCTCTCATAAGTACATATTATCCTCACTTTTAAGATAATTAAATTTCAGAAGAGCTAAATGACCATATAAGAAACCACAGTGAATTAGGGACAGAGCCATAGTTATAATGCAAATATTTTTAATTCCATTGTAATGTACTCTCCATTGCATATTGTTGCCTGTGTGTGTGTTTGCGTGTGTGTCTGTGTGTGTGTGTGTGTGTCTGTGGATGTGGATGTGGATGTGCTTCTAAGAAATTGTACTGCAAGGCCCCTTAGCTGGCATTGATTTGTCATACTATTCTTATATGTTATTATTGTTATACTTTAGAGCATAAGAAAAGTGTTCATCTCTCTTTTTTTATATAACATTAGTGATTACTCTCTATGCTCTATCCACTTTTCTTGATATTTTTCAGCTATTTTGAAATTCCAGCCAAAACAAAATTCATAAGAAATTTACTAGTTTGCTTCTTTAACAAAAAGATAAAGTTTTTAAAATAAGCTCTCACTGATGTTTTCATACAGTCCAGGATTCTGAATTTGGCAATAACACTAAGAAGCAACCAGCTGAAAAGTATGTCATTTTTCTAGGAAGTTAATTTCCAAAGCTCTTTACTTTGATTTTTACATTACCTTAGATGAATATGAACGTATAGTTTCTCTGTTGCTTTGTTCTTATATTTGTAATAAAAATATATAAAATGTCTATAAAGCAATGATTGCTTGCTTTGTTTGGCTTCTGGTTAAATCACCATCTTTTGAATACTGCCCATCAGTTAGGGCCTAAGTTTTGATGCATGTGGCAGTTAGTAAGACTCAATTCCTAACTTTTAGGCACCTAAATCTTGTGCAAGTGATAGGAAACATTGAAATATTCTTGTAATGCACTGACTTAGGAAAATTAATGGAGAGTGCAGCGAAATTGGCAGCAGGAATACCAATTAGGAGACTGTTGCACCAGTCCAGATAAGGTAGCAGGACTGAGAGTATTGTAGTGGCAGTGTGATGGAAAAAGAAAGATTATATTAAGATTCATTTTAGACAAATTTTAATTGCTCTCATTTGTTTTCAGTTAACCTGTTTTTGTTTCTTCCCTTTTGTTCTGCCCCTATATAATCAAACAATAACTTCTAGACATGAAGGAAAAATACATTGGTTAATTTCTGTTTAGTTTTGTATTTTATTCTTATCTTTTAGTTTTGACAATTCCAGGCATATTAAAGTTGCAATAATAAAACAAAGAAATCAGTTTCCCAAATACTTCTATTTTATCACATTTGTGTTAAACTTTTCAAACATACAAATACACACATAAACACACAAATGCACACACACATATATGTGTGTGCACATATATATATATATATTTTTTTTTTTTTTCTGAACTCTTTGAGAGTAAGTTGTAGACATGGTGCCCCTTTAGCCCTGAATACTTCTGTGTGCATTCCCTTAAAACTAAGACTTTATCCTACAAAACTACTGTACAATTACCAAAAACCCTGGGTTGTTTCAATGTCTCCAATTTACTCTTTAGCCACTCTACTGTTATACTCAGGATAACCTCTGTTTTTCATCGTGTTTTACTCACTTATCTGTTTCAAAAATTTGGATTTTCATGTACAATCTTTTAGCTAATTTCTAGTGATTCCTGGCTCTAAATGAAAACATAGCCACACCTAATACATTCCACAGAAAAATCTACCCTGTCAAGTAGAGGCCTCGAGTTCTCCATCCAAGATTGTGAAATGGAGCCAGTCATCATCTAGCAAGAAATGAGGCTTCTGTCTCCATGGAGCTAGTTAGCCTCAGGAAGAAAATCACTTCCCATAGCAATGCCCATGAAGTTGAACTGTGCAAAAGCCTATCTATGCATTGAGTTTAGAAAAGGGAAATAAGAAAGATAATTTAGTCAATGCAAGTCCAAGTTCTACCATGGGAAAACGTTTCTGGAGGAAGAGACTATGGTAAATGCTCTTTCTGTTTCAGAAATTTGTCAGAATAAAGCCAAAAAATACTGCCAATGAAAGCTGTATTTCTCTTTTAAAGAAATTTTGTTAAAAATTCACATGTAAAATATAATTACATATTTACACAGCACATAGCTACATAAATAATTATCCTTTAAGCATATACTTTGTAAGTATATTCTTCAAGAGTAAAATGCATCTTTTTCTACTTAAACATGATGCAACTATTAATGTTTATACAGGATATATTTTAAACACCACGTAACTTGAATAACTATATTTTAAGCATGTACGTGACATAAATGTTTTCCACTGGCAACTATATCTTCCCTGTGCATTTAATGAATTACATTAAATGAAACACATAAAATTATACCTGAGTTTTTGTTTTGTTTGTTTTTAAGGTACAGAAAGAGCACTATAGAAATAATTATAATCAGAAATCAGTTCATGTACAATGTCTATTGTGCTTATCATCTCAACCTCTTAACCTCATTTTAATATCTGACTTGGAATATCTCAGAAACTGGCCTTCTCACTTCTGATTTATATGCAACTAACTGATGTATATACTGGATACACATCTAGTAAAATGAAGGTATCCGGTGTGATACTTCTTCAAATGTTCTTAAGTTTTGAGTTCTAAAAACTTTAATTCATCAATTTTTATCCATCTATTTTATTAGGTAGAGAAATAAGATATTTTGTATATTTAACTTTGAAAATACTCAGATACATGGTGTTGAAACTATTCAGCATCTTGACTGAGATGATGAATACACAGGTGACAAAATTGTATAGAACCTAATAAATGCATACAAAGATACACACACAAATAAGTACACTGAAAACTGACTAAATCTGAATGAGATAAGAATATTGTATGAATGTCAATATTCTGGTAGAGATATTACACTACACTATTATAAAATATTACCATTTGGGGAAATAGTAAATTATTCAAGGTATATTTCTATATTTTTTTGTTATAACTGCATGTGAATCTATAATTATCCCAATAAAAATTTCAATGAAAGAAAAATTTTCATGTAACTTTTAAACAATCTTATCCCTCTTAATTAAGAAAAAATATAACATGCATATTCATTCTGCACTATTTTGAAGTTTTTCTAAAGGAATTTTGTTAAATTTGTTTGTGGTGAGACTCTAAGCAAATGAATATCAAAAAATAATTATATTTAATATCTGATTATTTAAAATGAAGGATGACTGTTATTTATTACATTCTGAAAAAGACCAAAAATGTTCATTTGCCTTTACCAGTAAGGAACTCATTATGCGGCAAATTGGGCTACTTTTTGTGGGGAGAAATTTTAATAGTAAAAAACTAAACAAGAAAATCAACCACCTGATTAAAAATGGGTCAAAGACCTTAACAGTCACCTCACCCAAGAAGACACACAGATGTCAAATAAGCATATAAAAAGATGTTTCACAACACATATCATTAGGGAAGTATAAAGCAAAATGAGATATAACTATATACACATTAGAATGGATAAAATTTGGAACGCTGACACTGCCAAATGCTGATGAGGACATGGAGCAACAGGAATTCTTATTTGTTATAGTGGGAATCAAAAATGGTACTGCCACTTTGGAAGACAGTTTGGTTATTTCTTATAAAACTAAATGTATTCTTACCATATGATCCAGCATCACAGCACCTTGATATTCATCCAAAGGCTGAAAACTTACGACCACCAAAATCTTCACATAAATGCTTATAGAACCTTTACTTACAATTGCCCAAAACTGTGTACAATCAAGATGTTCTTCAGTGGGTAAATGAATAAATAAATTGTAGTATATCCGAACAATGGAATGTCATTTAGTGCAAACAACAAACAGCAACAACAAAAAGAGCTATCAAGCTGTAAAGTAATAAGGAAAAATTTTAAATGCTTGCTACTAAGTGAGAAAAGCCAATCTAAAAGTATTATATACTGTATAATTCCAACCAGATGACACTCTGGAAAAGGCAAAACTAGGGAGAAAGTAAAAGGTCATTATTTGCCAGGGATTGGTGTACTTGGGGGCATGAAAAGGGAAGAGGTAGACCACAGGAATTTTAAGGCAGTGGTAAATACTCTGCATCATACTATAATAATAGATACTTGTCATTATATGTTTGTCCAAACCCATAGTCTGTACAACATCAGGCACAAACCCTAAGGTAAAATACAGTCTTTGGGTGATTATTATGTGAAAGTGAGGCTCATTAATTGTACCAAGGGGGATTCTGATAATAATGGAGGCTATGCATGTTTGAGAAAAGGAGATATGGAAAATCTCTGTACCTTCCTCCAATTTTTCTGCAAACTTAATATTGCTCTAAGAAAACAAAGCCTTAATAATAATTAAAAGTAGATACTGTCTTTAAACTGTTTTCGTCTCATCTTCATTGCTATATTTTATTTTCTTTACCTCCTGACTTCCATGCCTCTTCTCTAATCCATTCTCCATGGCTCAGCTAGAGCAGTACTTTTTGCCCTTCATGCCAAATTCATCAGCACATTATGGTGAGAGGCAAACTTATCATGAAGCTAAAATGTTTAAGTGTCCCACATCTCCACAAACCCCTCCCAAGGCTTTGTGCTTATTTTTGCGTTTATGATTTTCTGTTCATTTCTTTAAAAGAGATAGGATTAAACTTCAGGATCCATGACGCTGATTGATATCTAGTGCTGCCTGGCATTTTAATTTTCAGACTGTTTGTCCTACCTTTTTATTTCTGTCTAGTGCTGGTGGAACAATTCCAGTTTCTTATCTTTTCATCTGTATTACTTTGATTGTGAAATGATCTTGCTTTCCTATGTTAAATAGGCAAAATCTCCCCCAAATATCTAGTTCTATGTCTATAGTCTTGTTTGTTCTTAAAATGATTTCCTATTCCCCTTCCTTAAAATTGGAGAAGCCCCTTTCTTTCTCTTTCTAAAGGTAATAACCTGGATTTTTCAACTTCCTTTTTTCCCTCAATCAACTCACTCTTTTCTCATCTACATGTTCAAAATTTTCTTCAGTTTTAATTCATTAATGTAAATATATAGGCTTATTTGTGTTTTTCTCTCCTCAAATACTACAGAAGCCAGACACAATCACAATAGACAAACAAAAGTTCCTTGGAATTCCCAATCTTACCCAGCTACTGCCCATCCTGTGATGGAGATTTCCAAACTAAGTGTCTCAAAGATGACGAACAATTTATGTTTCTGAGTTCTCACCTCCTTGATTTAGCTTCTGAAACTTACTCCTAAGATCATGCTGAAATTTGATTTCCAGTGTGGCAGTGTTGGGAGGCAGAGTCCAGTGGCAGTTGTTTGGGTTATAGGAGCAGATCCCTCATGAATAGGTTAATGCCCTCCCTCAGAAATGAGTGAATTCTGTCAGAAATGGATGAGTTTGGGTAAGCAAGTTTTTTTTTTCCCCTCTCACATTGTGATCTCCCTGCACACACCAGTTCCCCTTCCACTTTCCTTCAGGAGTGGAAGCAGCACGAGGTCCGTACCAGATGTAACTGCCCAATCTGAAACCTTCCAGCCACCAGAATTGTAAGCCAACTCAATATTTTTTCTTTATAAATTACCCAGCCTCATGTATTCTGCAATAGGAACACTAAACAGATTAAGACTTGTGACTTGACTACTTCTTCCTTTAAACACTCTCCTCGTGGTTTCTGTGACTCTGCAAAATCCTGTGTGTGTGTGTGTGTGTGTGTGTGTGTGTTTTAACTACTGAACTGAGCATTCCTTTGGGTTCCTGTTCCCCTGTTCAGCCCTGAAATGTTCCTGTACTAGGCTTATTCTATTAAAGTTATTTAATAAACTCATTCATCCTCGTATCAAATAGCATTCCAATGCTTACTCATTTATTCAGTCATTGCATGTTGAACATTCACTTTATGAGTGGCACTGTGCTTAATACTGGGGATAATATTTGAACAAAAGTGATATGCTCTTTAATCTTTAATCAAATAATCACACAACTAAACTGCTAACTACAAGAGATGAACATGATCATCTAGGAAAAAATACACTATACTCAGTGAACGTACAAAAATTGGAACTGATACGGGAAGGGTTTTCCTGAAGGCGTTGTATTTTAGCTAAGTTATACAAGTAGAAATTCAGTGAACTTATTAAGCTGTTAAAAGTACCACAGGTTGTGGCAGCAGCAAAATAAAGACTCTGAGGCCTTATATAAAACTTCAATAATTTGACTATCATAAATTGCAAATTCTTTTGTACTAGTACCTCAATTTACTTTTGCCTGACAACGTCTCCTCCACTGGAATGTGTTAGGTGTATAGTTAGTCAAGATTCCCTGCTTTTCCCTTGCCAAGGAATGTGTATGTAATCTAAATTAAGTCAGTCACATATTTTCTTACTGAAATGTAATTTTTTTAACAGAATAAAAGAATTGGAAACAAAATTAGAGTTCATTCATTGCTGTATGGCTACTGATATCAAACTGTATAAGCCTGATCTCTGGATCCCAGATAAATCTTTTTTTTTTTTTTTTTTTTTCTGTGCCTGTTTATCTAGCCTTATTGTCAGTTATGTGGACATTCTCATATAATTCCTTGTAATTTTCCTTTCTGCTAAAGTTAACCCAATTCAGTTTGAATTCTTCACCAGACTGAAAATTGATAGATATCTCTTTCTATGACCTAATTTAATCTTGTTGTATTCCTCCCTTCTTTTCTTTCATCTCCACTGACCAGCTTTTCATTCAAAAGTTTTAATTTAATTTTGCATTTATTCCTATGACTAGGAATCTTGCATATTAGCATGGGGTTTTTGAATGAAAAATTGGTCATTATGGAAGAAGGGAAAGAAAGGAGGAATAAAACAAGATAGAATTAGGACCTAGAAAGAGATATCTATCAACTTTCAATTTAGTTTAAGGATTAGGCCGCCATTCTAAAATCACAGGGGAGACATTATTACAAAATGTTCAAAGACAGGAGTTATATGATCAGATTTGTATTTTTAAAACACAGCTCTGGATTTAGTCAGGAAAATACAATGCAAACGGAAAGCATATATATGGGACCATTTAGGAAGCAATTGCACTAGAAAAGTGAAAGTTGAAATAGAGAAAGCAGATGGATGTTAGAAAAATTGAGAAAGCAAAACTGACAGTTTTGTCACTCATGGCAGCAGGAGGAAGACAGCTTCTTCAGGAAGGCCCTTGGGTTTCCTGAAAGTCTTTAATGTCAGAGATGGCTTGGAGAAAACTGTTACTTAAATTTCTGGCTTGTAGAATTGGATGTTTGGAAATGCTACTTCATGATGAACTAAGGGATAATGAATGACAATTAGACTTAGGTAAGGGCATATTTTGAGTTAGGTAAGGGAATATTCCAGAACTCATTATATTATTAATAATTTTGTGACATCAAAGAAGAGTTAACCAATAGGCATTGGCTATTTGTGTCTGAGGCCTGTTAAATAGTTTTGAGGGTTATCTTCAGCACTGACTATTGTGAGCTCCAGACCCACACAACCAACTTCCTACTCAGCATGTCTACTTGTAGGCCTCCAAAGCACCTCAGACATCATACGTATAAAAGCTAAACTCTGCACCACCCTCAAAAAACATACCTGTTCCTCTTCCTTTATTGTTCATCTCAATGAAATTTATTACTATTCACCTGGTTGCCACAGTCATTAACCTATGGATCATCATTTTTTTTTCTTTCTTCTGTATTACCTATTTCAAAAACAATCTACAAGCTCATTTTACAAACTCTCAAATTAATTTTGAGTCGTTTATATCCTCATGTCATGCCATAATCTTTTGTATTTATTTTGTAATTGTGAATATCAAACTTTGCATTTTCTCTAGAAGCTGAATGTCTTCCAAAGAGTGATATGTGTGCTCCTTTAACATCAGTCATTATTCTCTCTGGTTTTACTATTGTTATTAGCTTGCTATATTTAAATTTAATGAAGCATTTATTCTCAATCAAGACCATTGAGATGATACAATTCTGTAAGTCTGTAGTGTGAAATCAGAGTAATAAACTTTATTTGGTGTGAGATGAGAAATGACTGAATGTGCTTTTTATTTATTAAAAAGGTTTTATTCTTCCTCTATGATATTTGTAAGTGAAGTAAATAGTACAAAGGTATTAGATGTTTTCCTATCTTTAGATTTCAGTGATAGAGTGTTAAAGAGAAAACTCCCTGGGCAAGGGCAACCTGCCCCCTTTTAGGTATTCACTTCTGAGATCCCATGGTAAAGTCAATCTTTATCTTCCTACAGATGTAGTTTTTAAAGCATAAGGTAAAGGAAACACTGAGACATATTAGCATATGTTGCTTACTGAAGTCTAGGTTTTAAAACAGTTATTTTTGAATGTCAACATAGAAAATTCAGATATTTTATACCCACATTAATTAGTCTACAGATTCATAATACATAAAAAAACAAGATGATATTTCTTCCATGTTTCAGGATTAACTAGAATTAAAAAAAGAAAACAAAGAAGCAAAAGCAACTCATTTTTTACACAACTGTTTTTCAATTTTCTCTAAGCAAACAAAAATATACTATTCACAATTGAAAATTATTCATTCACTGAACTAAAGTAATTTTGTAGTATTACTGTCCCTTACTTATTATACTTTTTACCATCTCTTTCACACTTAAATATTTCCCAGATTTGATTCATGAATGACTGTACTTACTAAAAAATATATATTTCTGATCCTTGGCTCAAACATATCATAATAGACTCTATAGATGTAGAGTCCAAAACTGCATTTAAACAGCACTCTGAATGATACTTTACTCTTTAAATTTTAGTGCTTGTGCTGCTAAGACAAAAAATGGTGCTGTAACTTTGGTCATCCAGAGAGTAAGCAAAGGTGATATCAAACTTACATTGCCAAGAAGTAAAACTGATAATGATGAAAACAATATGTTTGGACTTAAAATCCAGTAGCCTTCTAAATGAATGCAAATTTCACGTAGATATGATCTTTCCTTAAGCAAAACAAAAACAGGAAGAAAACCTAATGAAATGTTATTGCCAAATTTTAGGTGTCTTGCCCATCTTTTGTTTACCTTTCCAAAATGCAATCTAGTGATTTTTGTAACCACAACAGAGAAGTTATTTGAAAACTAATGTATATTGCAAAATAATTCTATGTCAATTTTAATCTTTTTATTCTTTTGTGTGTGCAAATACAGAGTACACTTTAAATAGATACATTTAGATGAATAAATTTAGCTCTTATACTGCAGTGACTTGATTTTGATGAATCAAATATTTTATTTAAGTCATCAGATTATGTATAAATTCATTTTTATATCATCATGTATAAGTTAATCCCCAATATATATTTTATATTATTAGGATTAAAAGTCAAATCAAGAAATATATTTATAAGAGAATCTGATCAGCCTACTTTCCTCATTCTGATAAAAAGAAATCTAATTACTTTTTGAATAAGCACTGACATATTTGGTTATTTTTCCTCCTTTGGTAAACTACTTTAAGAAAATGACCTACAAAGTGTCTTCTTACTACTGCATGTCTCTCACTTGTATTCCAGAGCAAGATATAATAACAATGACCAAATGCCCAAAGACAGCTTGCTCTCTATTTTTGTAAATAAAGCTTTATTAGAAAGCAGTAACCACCATTTGATTACATATTATTCATGGCCGGTTTCATACTAAAACTGTGGAATTGAGTTGTTGTCACAGAAACAGTGTGGCCTATAATCCCTAACATATTAACTATTTGGCCCTTTATAGAAAAAGTTTGCCAATTCCTGTGGAGTATGCCTAGCATATAGGTCAAATGGAATGGATCAATTTCTATTTTTTCCTACTATGGCAAATTTATGTTCAATAATAACTGTAAAATGAATTTAAAATAATGACTTGAAAAGATATGCAGCATGGGAAAATTTTCTGTTGTTAACTTTATTTTTATATTTGTACAAGTAGAAAAATAATTTAGTAAAAAAAAGTAAATAATGGAATAATATATTGTAGTACCAAAAAAGAAAAAAATATCCCCCTAATTCTTTTAAATTCAATTTAGTTTTACATGAGAAAATATACACCTCCAACGGTTCATCAAAGTCAACCATAATTTTACAGTAACTCAAAAGTGAATGTTAATAAACATGGAATGATTGTGAAAGATATATTTTAGACAAATAGCAAATTATACCACTGATACAGTTTTCTTTCCTGGTTTTAACAAACACAATTAAATATTATTTTATAGATTAAATTTTAATTTAAAAGATATTGTTAAAATATTTTTAGCAAAGCAAAATATTACACCCATAGTTTTCACTTACTGCTTTAAATTTTAAATACAAGTAAAAACTCCATTTGGTCATAAAAATAAGAGTAAAGTAACACAAGTTTTATTTCTTGTCTTTACAATCCCTGTGTGATGTCTAATCTATTATTTAAACATAAGAATATGAAATACCACAGGAGCTGGACACACAAACTGTGCTTGAAGCAAGAGTGAATGATTCTGAACTGCTGTGAATTTAATCTTGAATGAGTGTGTGTATTCTTCCAGGTAGAATGCAGAGTTTATTAAAGTATAAGTAATTAATATATTGCTAATTTGAAAGTTACATATATTGTGAAACTCAACCGTAACTGTAGCAATTATGTAGCAGTAATTTCAGCAATTACTTGTTTTTTAAGTTATCTACATACTGCAACTTTTTACTGATGTACACTGTGGTAGCCAGTGTTACCTACTGTCTATTCCTTATTGAGTCTTTGTGGTTGTCTCTGTTTCTTTGTAATTTGCCTTTTACTCTCTGTAATAGTTATTCTTCTTTTCGTTACCTACAAAATGAATAAAACCTAAATGTATTATTTTTCATTTCACCTGTAAAAAATTCCTTTTCAAATTTCAAGCCCCAACATGTGTCACTTTATTATTGGTTCTTTTCACATTCTCACAGGCTGAACTAAGCAGCTTTTTTCTGTACTCTTCCAACACTTCATTCATACTACAATCATATTGCAAACATAATATTTTTCATGTCATTAAGATAACCCACCTTTTCTTTTGGCAGGTCCTCTGAGGCCAGATAATGTATTATGATCATGTGATCATTTCAGTATTATCATAGCAATACAATGCTCAGACTAAATAGCAGGCATTTGAAGAAAAGTTCTAGAGAGTGAAACCAATCAATTTAAGGATTACAAATGGATCCTATGGTGGCAATCACACCACTTTAATTTGCAGTATTGGGCCTTTAGTTTTATAGCAATAAAGTTTGTTTTACATATTAAAAAATAATATGTCTCTTGTATTTTTTCCAGAATAAAACAAAGATGAATTTTCTAGCTTCTTTTCTTCATTCAGTACTCTAAGATTTTCATTGTTTTTCTTTATCTTTTGTTTTATTTCCTAACTGGGAAACTTGTATCAGGGCTTTTGCCATGGACATTGGTATTAGGGTGCACATTAATCAGCTCTAGTATGTTCTACTGTTAACAATAATAAAAATATTCTATTACTTTTTATTATGTGTGTAGGTGGGCACATTCATTTAAAGATCTGAATATCTTTATTCAGATATCTGTACCTGAAGCCCACCTAAGCATTTTATAAACAAGTGTCTGTATGTGTGTGTGTGTGTGTGTGTGTGTGTGTGTGTGTGTGGTGGGGGAGTAATTATTTGGCTATTAAAAATTGTACATAATTAAAATAAGACAATTATCATATGTATTAGAAACATAAAATAAAAGGGGTATTCATTACTGGAAAAAATACAGGAGAAATATTTTTATGGTTTTTTAAGAAGATTATAATTAAGTTCATATTTTCCTGAACTTTATTTTGTCAAACTCTTTTTTCTTGTTTCCTTTAGTGTGCTTTATTTCACTTGGAGAAAAAGCCAAGGTATTTTCTTTTAAATATAAGCATTTTAAAATACAAGGTATTTTATTTTTAACACAAGCAGGCCAGGGCTTGTGTTTTCAATAAGAAATAAAATGGTTCTTATTCCTCCTTTCTTCTTCTTAACCATCTAATGTACCTTTATTGCTGTAAAATTAAATGCTCAATACTGCAATAAAGAAAACTATTTTACAATAGGGTCTTATGATATGACCTAAAACGTATTTTTTCTTTCTGCAATGCACATTTATCTGAATCCAGAGAACATAGAAATGGTAAAACAGATGATTTTTTAGATTATGATTATGCTAAAAAAATTAAGAAAAATATTATTTTGGTGTTTCATAAAATTGCTTTCCCTGAATTGCACTTTGGCATTTTGTGACAGTTTGTATTGAGTAAAAATACAACATGCACATTAAGGGCCTGTTTAGAGTTTAGACATTGACAGAAGGTTTTGAGGTTCTCATATGTGTGGTAAAAATGCATTATTGGGAAAAAATGATTTTTTGTTTGTTTTGAGAAAATGAGAAAGATCAGTGGGAATTTGGAATTTATGCTAAGAAATTCATACATGTTCCTGAATACACTTTTAATTCATTATTGAGTGTGCGTGTATATATACACTCAAGAATGAAACAATATATGTAAAACCCTAGAAAAAAGAATTTGCATACAATATATATTCATTGAAAAATAATGACAGCAATTACTATTTAGCGAGTAATATTTTGAACCAGGACTATGGTGAGTGCTTTCTCTGAAATTTTCTATTAGTAGACTAAACAAAAGCAATTTGGTAGTGTACATATCTGAGGTTACAGTTTAAGAACTTAATTTTAACACATTTTAAAATTATTATAATATAAACATCATATTTTTATATTCAAGGATAAAGTAGGAACCCTATTATGGAAAGAATTGCACATTGTTTTTCTGAACATATTAAGCTTGTTTTAAATAAATTAAAGTTTTGTTCAACATGAAAATCTTGATATTTAGCTCATGGTAATTCATTTACCATGCCATTTGCTTATTGAAAAACATTTTCCTAGCATGACAAATATGTTACTTAGAAGATAAATAGAATCAATCTTTTACCTCAAACACAATACATTTTTCTGTAACCTGCTATGTGAGTAACTGAAAAATAGCACTATGGAAAAAATAGAATCAAGTAAACAACAACAAACATTTTCTAGAATGTTGCTTTTAAATTCCTTTTGAATAAATTATTACATATTGTTAAATGGTGTTTTATAAATAACATACACTTTGGTAAGACATTAGGATAATTTTAACAAAAATGATATTCAAATTCACTGTCAATTTAAAAAGTGTATATTTAACTCAAATCAGATGTATTTTGTTGATAGGAAGTTGACAGTCATGGGGGAAGGGAACTAATAGAAATATTTCTACACCTGTCTTCTTTATGCATTAATGTTTAAACGCACTATGGAACATATGTACATGATACCAACTTTTGGTATAATAGTATAAAGTGTTCAGTGTACTTCATAGGGTAATATATGCCTATGGAAATAATTTTCCAAACTCTACACTTACATAGTTCTTTGCTATTCAAAAGTGAATGTTTCTTGGTCTTTTAGTATTTCCTTTATAAACACTTAAATGCAGCAATATGTGTAATTGATAAAATTGTTTTCACTGTGCACCATGATGTTGCCTCCGATCATTTAACCATTTAACATTAATCAAGAGTATTGGTCAAAATATGTTGGAAAGAAAAAAAAAAAAAAAGAGGAAGAAAAACACTAAGATAAGAAATGAGGACGATCAGCTAAAACAACAACACCCCCATCCCCGCAACAAACAAACAAAAACAAATAAACAAAATCCTCAAAATAACAATGACCAAAATAAATTAGGATTGAACTAGTCTTCTTTAGAACCTATTCTTGAATTAGTGCTTAGTTTCAGTGATTTATAGATGAATTAATAGTGGCTCACGTAGAAAGCAGACATCTATCACTGAGATACAGATATACACATTGATTATTGTTTGCATGCTTTTTGCAGCTATTTAGACAAATAAGTATTTTATACTTAAGTGTTCACATGCACATACACTCAATTTTCATTATCTGTATTTCAAAATTGGTAGAGAGTTTACTAAGTACATTATAACAAACTCTCCTTTGTAATTTTAAAATTCTGAAAGCAAAATCACTTCTACAGAGTGTATGTTTGATTCTCCACATATGCAGGCATGTGCATTTATTTGGGTTTTATTTTTCACTTCTGTGCATGTTATAATTTTCTAGGCCTAAAGTCTCTTTCTCCACATGGGAATTTGTAAAATGGGCAGAGCACTCCTTTGTGCCTGGAAAGTTGTTGCTGGTCTTTTACTTCAAGTTTTTTCACCTCTCACCCTAATCACAGTCAAATTTTTCACTTGGTTCCATGATTGGCTTGAGAACAATTTGGATTGAAATCAAATGAGCAACACAGATGGTATCTAATATTGCATCTCAGTTTTTGGCTTGACTCTGTGTGCTGCTTACTCAGAGGCAGAGGCAAAGGGAAGAGCTGCTGACAGATGACACTATTAGAACCATCATAGCCAAGATAGACTGGCACAATTAGAGTGTTCAACAATCTGTTTTATATCTCCATGTTTCTAAGTCTATGTTATTTAACAAAGGAGTCCTTTGAACATGTAGAATAACACCTGCAACAAAGGCCATGTACAAAACACACATTTTATTCTAAATGGCTTAATGAGCAGAATGGTTTCTGCAGGTATCTACAGAGTGAGAGGCTGCATATGATACAGGTTAACCATGTGGAGTAAGAATGTATTAACTTCTATTAACTAATTTAAACCAATTACACATATTTATTGTACATTTTTGAAGGCAAAAGGTCTGTTGTATTTCATTGTAACCTCAAACAAGTTAAGAAAGTATATATAAGGATAAATCAATAGTTGACTATTGATTATTTAATAGGCATTTTGATTCACCATGGATATTGTTTTAGGAAAACTATACTCATTTCAAAAGGGTAAATATTCCTTTAAAATAAATTACAAGTAGACCATAAGTAGAGCATTTTCCTGTTTATAAGATGATGTACATGCATTTCAGACACTTTTAGAAAATATCAAAATAACAAAGAAGAAAATGCAAATCAAATATATTTCTCTCACACAGAGATGATTGTTAACTTACTGCAATAGTTTATTTTTTTCTATGCCTGTTTCTCAATATTTATGGCATACTTTGTATGTTACTTATTTAGAAAAAAACTATTTTTATTTGTGAGATATATTGAAAGATGGGATAAAATTGGTTGTAAAAACATAGCAATGTACATATAACACAATGATAGTTCCAACCAGAGTTGAAAATATGAGTAAAACATCATACTTCTGTTTATCATTTACTAAGCATTTTCTTATATTAATCTAATTTGATTTTCACAACAACTCTCCTGAGATTAGGCATCTTATTTTTCAGTTTTCATTTGTGAAAACAGTTTTCTGAGAAGATGGACAAAGTGACCAAGGCCACGTAGCCTGTGAATAATAAAGTAAGGCTATAATACTGCTCCTCCAAATCCGAATACTATGATCCTTCCCTACAGATCTGCCTAAATGAGAAAAGTGGCTGCTAAATATCAGAAAGATTAGCTAATAGGTTGTATGTTTTAGAGAGTGAAAGACTAAAATGAAATGTCTAATTTTGAGTATGAAAATTGTACAGTAGATTGAATGACTAAGATAATATGCTTATTTCATTTTTATGTATATAGCCCCAGATTTGACTACTTTTTATTAAACGGAAGAGATTCTACTAATTTTCCTGCAGGTAGATTATTATAATGATTTTTAATATTTTTCTCTTAACCATTGAGCTTTCAGTGCAAGTTATTCTAAGGATGATTTTTTCAAAATGAAATTTATAAAAACTTAGATTGACCAGTTTGCCAGAGAAAATTTAGTCTGCTTAAATGCTGAGGTTAAATGTTTTCCATTGGATATAGAAAGTTATGTGAAAACTTGATAATACCTGATATATTCATTTCAATATATTTTGAAACTTGAAGTTTGATTTTTCCTTATCATTAATAATTTATTTTTAAATACGTTAATAATGTATTTTAAATAAATTTATGAAGCAAATTTTTCTTGGCACAAAATATAAGACCTCCTCACACAGAAGTTAAGTTTGTCAAACATATTGATCTCTTTTAACTTTTTAAAATTTATTCTATTTTTATAGAACTATAAGGTAAATAATTTTATCAATTATCTATATAATGGATAAAATGTTTTTATCTGAGCCTTGCATATATTGTTTTGTTTTACAGTATATATTAAACAGAGTAAATTTAAAGGAGTATATTTCCAAAATTCTTTATAAAAATAAATGTTATTATAAATTTAGTTTTAAAGTTTTCATTTTCATAAAACCAAAGGAGAAAAGATAAATTATTTTAACCAAAATAATTAATTATGAGAAACTTCCATCAAGTTATTTTGTGAATATTGATCAACTGATTCTAAAATTTATATGGAAATGAAAAATCCCACAGTAGCAAACCCAATATTGAAGAACTAAGTCAGAAGACTGATGCTACAAAACCACAAGACTAACTACAAATCTACAGTAATCAAGACAGATTTGTATTGGCAAAAGAAAGGACAAAAAGAGCAATGAATCAGAATAAAGAGCCATGAAAGGGAGAGATACAAACATAGTCAATTATCTCTGACAAACCTGTAAACACAATCCAATGGGAAAAGGATAAACTCTTAAACAAATGGTGCTAGAACAAATAGATATCCACACACAAAGACATGAATCTAGACATAGGTCTTGGACCTTTCATGAAAATTAACTTAAAATGGATCAAAAACCAAAATGTAAATACAAAACTTTAAAACTCCTGAGAGATAACAGGAGAAAATCTAGCTGACCTTTGATTTCGCAATGACTGTTTAGATACAACAACAAAGTCATAATCTATGAAGAAAAAAAAATTGATCTTTAAATGAAAAAGTCTGCTTTGCAAAATATGTCAAAAGAGAATGGGAAGACAAGCCACAGGCTGTGAGAAAATAATTGCAAAATATATATATGATAAAATAATATAATTCAAAATAAACAAAGAACTCTTAAAGCTTAACAATATACACAACCAAATAGTAAAATAATCAACATATATAATCAACATATATATATTGCAAATAATCAACATATATATATTGCAGCTTTTGCACTCCTGTAGTTTGGTGAGTGGGAGGGAGTGATGCCCAGTGGCTTCTCTCCCATTTTTTGGTGAGCAGGAGGGAGTGTTACAGCTCTTTTACTCTCACCACCCACAGCTCAATGAGCAGAAGCACACAGCTCTTATGTTCCCATTATTTGAAGTTCCAGGTTCTTGTCCCACTACCGAGAAAAATAAGGCATGAAGACACCAGAGAGTGAGTAAGGCAGAGTAAAATTTTATTGAGCGACAGGAAGAAAGCTCGCAGCAATGAGAGGGGACCCAAAAGCAGGTAGCCATCTGTGAGGCTGACTCTGGGGTTTTTATGGGCTTAAAAGGGGGAAATGAGGGCTTACTGGTCCATGAGTGGGCTTGGAAAAGGAACAATTCAATTGCTTCAAAGGCATCATTCAGAAGGAATCAATCAAGAGGGAATATGTAAGATGGAGATGGAAGTTCTCATTCCATCATGGACATGATCCAGAACTGGCAGCTCAGTTTTCAGGCTTTAAACTGTCCTTGCTTGAAGGTCAAGTTTCACCAGGGACCCATCCCTGTCTGCCTAGGAATTTGTCTGTCTCCTGTTGCTATCATATACAGATGGCTAATATACATATGAAAATATGCTCAACATCATACTCATGAGAAAATTGCAAATTAAAACATCAATGAGATATGACTACACACTGATTAGAATGGCTAAAATCTAAAATATTGACAGCAGCAAATGTTGGTGATGATATATAGCAACAGAAACTCATTTATTGCTCATTGAAATGGCAAATTGTACAGCCATATTGAAAGACAGTTTGGCAGTTTAGTACAAAACTAAACATATTCTGTCATATGATCTGGCAATTGAACCCACTGGGTGTTTACCTAAATGAATTGAAAACATGTTTACACAAAAACCTGTACACAAATGTTTATAGTATCTTTATTAACAAACACCAAAAGTTGGAAGCAACCAAGATCTTCTTCAATGTGCGAATGCAAAGGTAAACTGAGGTACATCCACACAATGGAATATTATTCAGTGGAAAGAGGAAGTGATATATCAAGCCACAAAAAGATGTGGGAGAACTTTTGATGCTAAGTGAAAGAAGCCAATGTAAGGCTACATACATATGGTTTCAACTATATGGCATTGTGAAAAAGCCAAAATTGTGAAAACAGTAAAAAGATCAGTGGTTTCTATGACATTAGCAGAATAAATAGAGGGATGAATAGTTGGAGCAGAGAAGATTTTGGAGCAATGAAACTATTCTGTATGTTATTCTCATGTTGTATACATTTCATTACACGTTTATCAAAACCCACAAAATGTACAACATAGATTGAACCCTAATGTGAACTGTAGACTTTATGTAATAATAATATATAAATATTGGCTCAAGTATGGTAATGTATTGGATTTGTATTGACAAAAGAAAAGACAAAAAGTGCAATGAATCAGAATAAAGAACCAAGAAAGAGAGAGATACAAACATAGTCAATTATCTCTGACAAACCAGTAAACAGAATCCAATGGGAAAAGGATAAACTCTTAAACAAATGGTGCTAGAACAAGTAGATATCCAGGTGCAAAGACAGATAGTAATGGAAAGACAGTATGGGAAACCATGGTTGGGGAGTGAGAAGTCGGAGGGTATGTGGAAACTCCATACTTTCTGCTCAATTTCTCTGTGAACATAAAACTTATTTAAAAATAAAGTCTCTAATTAAAAAATACAGGAAAAACTTAGAAATTTATTTTAAAATTTGAGAATAAATTTAGTGAATTGAAAATTTTACAAAGTCTCTTTTGACTCTCCATATCTTGTTTCATGTTTCCCTGAAAGCCCCTGTTTATCTTAATAATAAAGCCCTTGGAGAGAGTTATCAATATTCACTATCTCAATGCTTCCTCTTTTCCTCTCTTTAACCTATTTCATTCCTCACACTCAACCAAAGCTGTTCTTACCCAAATAATTGCATATGATGTACACATTGCAAAATTCATTAATGAATTTGTAGTTCTCATCTGCAGTATTTGACACAGACCATTACTCTGAATTCATTGAAACAGTTTCCTTAGTTGCCTTCCACTAATTTACACTTTTTCTCCTTCCTCAATAGGCTGTTCCTTTCAGTACCTTTCGCTGGTGTGTCTTCATTTGTTTGAACTCTAAATATTAAGAGTGTCCTGCAGGCCTGACTATAGATCTCTTTCCTTATCTCCATATTCACTCATTCACTTCAGGAGCTTAACATTGTACCTATATGCTGATGAGTCACAATGGAAAATCCCCAGCCTGGATCTCACTTCTAAAATACAGATTTATTTATCCAAATTTTTACTCAACATTTTCATTCTTACCATATCTCCAAATGAATCTCTCTTACTCCAAACATGTTCCACTTCATATCCTCTTCCTCTCAATTTTTAACTCATATTCTTTTAGTTCTCTGGACCCAAACTACAGACATATTCTTAGCTTATTTTTGTTAATTCACAATCCACATTGAGTATATCAGCAAATATTGGCTCTGTCTTCAAAATGTATCCAAAATCTGAAAACTTTGTCTTCACTACTATTTGTTACCTTTGTTCTGTTCTGAGTCCCCATCCCCCTTTGCTGCTCAGATTAATGAAATCTTCCTCAAACTGGCCTTCCTGCTTCAGCAACTATCTCAGTAAAAACTTTTCTCAATGGTGAGTTATCTCACTCAGAGTAATAACAGTTCTGACATTGGACTATTAAACTCTATACCAGAGTAATATGATGGAAACATGTGAGTCATGTTAATAGCCATATTTTTAAAAAGTAAACAGAACATGATGAAATTAAGTGTAATACACTTTAACCCATTCAATGCAAAATATTATTTCCACATGTAATCACAAAAATTAAATATGTAACACTTTTTTTCATACCTTCTTCGAAATTTGGTGTGTATTTTACATGTATGCAACATCTCATATTGAGCTAGCTGCATTTCAGATGCTCAGTAGTAGCTAATGTACTGAACATCACAAATGTATTGAGTCTATCACCCACTTATTACCTCTCTAATCTCAGCATCTACTACAAATCTCCTTACTCACTTTGCCTTTGTTTATCTTTTTCCTGTTTAAACAGATCAGACCTTTTCCCACTTCAAGACCACTGTACTTGTCATTCTTCCTGGGATTGTCTTCACCTAGATACCTAAATGTTTCCTATTTTTTTTTTCCTATATTTTGGTCAAATAACAGCAATTCTGTTACCTTCCTGTTTTTCCTTGTATCACTTCATTTGCACCTATCACCATCTGGAGTAAAATTACTTTCCACCGTATAAAATTATTAGCATTTGATCATTATTTCTGCAAAATAGTGATTTTATATGGTTTAAATTATATATATTTGCAGGTGTTATATGTGTGTGTATATGGAATGCATGGGTGTGTATTCAGTGTTCCACTACATTCTGGAAGGGAGACTGTATGAATGGAGGGATTTTTGTTTGATTGTGCACTTTTATATTGTACTTTTAGTGCAATGATGTCTTGTTTTAGATACTAAGTAATAAAATATTTGTGTAAAAATTAAAGGTCTAAAAATTATTATAAATTACAAATAACAATATAGTGTGATATTATATTTAATGAAAGCAAACATTACTAGAAATATTTTGCTAGATGTACATGTTTTCCTATTACTGAGTTACAATCTACCTCAAAATGTAGTGGTTTAAAATAGGAGTCAATAAATTTTTCTGTAAATGTCTATATGGTAATTATTTAAGTCTTTGCACATCATAAGGTTTCTATTGCAACTAGTCGACTCCACTGTTGTAGCATGAAAGCAGCCACAGATTATATATACATATTCCAGTGGATGATGTTGTGTTCTAATAAAACTTTATTTACACAAACAGGTAGACAACTTATGGGCCCTAATTATTCAAGGCTTAAAGCAAAAGTCATTAATATAATTCAGGAGTCTCTGGATCAGGTGTATGACTTTGCTGATCTAGGTCAGGCTTGTTTGAGCTCAGTTAGGTTCTCTAACGTGCCTGAGGTCAGCTGGCCAATTGAGTGAGCTGACTGTCTAATCCACTTTACTCACATACCTGATGCTTGGCTGTTGGCTCAGGCAACATGAATAACCGGGCCAAGTATCCTTCATCATCCAACAGGCTAGACTGGGAATATCCATGTGGAGGCTTGGCAATATTCCGGGAAAGAGAGTGTAAGCAAACAAGGCTTCTCAAAGCCACTTTCCACTGGTCAAAGGATGTCATAAGGCCGTCCCAGACTTAACTAATAAAGAGAGAGAGATCTGATGAGGTACAGAGTTGCAGAGTCACAATGCAAAGAGGCATGGATATGGAGAAGGGAAAAATAGCATCCATTTTTGCAAGCAATTTTCCATAATGTGCATTTCGTATATTAAGCAAAATAATCTCTAGGAAATGGTTCATTGTTAGAAATGCCCTGTATCTATGCCAAGTAAATAAATATGAGGCCAGGATCTTTTCCTGCTTAAGCAGCTGCCATGATTTTAGCTTATATGATTGTTTGAATTTCATGAATATTAATTTTTGCCAATACCTGTAGGTTATTATATACTGTTTAAATCATATGTGCTTCAGACTGTAACTTGACTCATCAGAACCATCTGAACCTGTACTCTGTCTTTCAATGTGTAATTTCAGCTAAAGATTCTTATGACTTCAATTTTATTACTTGCATTGTGATGTCAGAAGCACATCTCTTATTGAGGTACATTAGTTAATGCTCTCACTTTGGTAGAGAATGCTGAAACTTCAACTCCTGCAAATAAACAGTTCTAGATTTTAATCTCTGGTGTTAAATATCAACGTCATGCCTTTCATTTTGGTGGTACCCTAGAGGTAGTGATTCAGTCAAACATTTTATTACCTCCTTATCTCTGTTTGCTTCACCAGGTTGCTTGGAAAATGAAAGCAGATGGAGCTGGCCAGAAATGTTGTTCATAGAGACAGTTACTTACCCATTAAAGTTTGTGATAGATCTAAACAGGCAGTGCAGAAAGAACTTGTTTTTTATGGTAGCAATTGATTTTTTTTCATACACTGCCTTATCTTCGTAGAAAAGAAAATACTTTCTGACATCTGAATATTTTCAGAGTATTTTACTCTTCAGAAAATAAATATAAAATTAATAAAATTCAGGTTATATTCTAATTAATTTATATTTTATTCATTGGAAAAATGACTAAATATTTTTGAATGAATGATATTAAATTAGGGAATACAAAGGTATTTATACTATATTCAGCTATATCTATACTATTCACTCAAGCCACATAGGAAATAGTAAGCTCAAATGGAATTAGAAATTCATTATATGAATACTTTCAGCAAATTAAGGCAATTTTTCTCAACTTTCTGAATGTTTTAATAACTTATCTAGGAAATTGTCACATTTAAGGCCAGGCGCAGTGGCTCATGCCTGTAATCCCAGCACTTTAAGAGGCCAAGGCAGGCCGATCACCTAAGTTCAGGAGTTGGAGGCCAGCCTGGCCAACATGGTGAAACCCTGTCTGAACTAAAAGTATAAAAATTAGCTAGGCATGATGGCAGGTGCCTGGAGTCCCAATTACCTGGTAGGCTGGGGTGGGAGTATCACTTGAAACCGGTGGCAGAGGTTTTGGTGAGCTGAGATTTTGCACTCCAGACTGGGTGACAAAGCGAGACTCTATCTCAAGAAAAAAGAAAAGAAAAGAAAATTATCGCATTTGTCTTTATTATTTTATTTTAGTTTAATTTATGTCTCACTACAGGGTGAATTAATATTAATTTTAGGATGTACGTCAGTATTACTGTCTGAATGTCTCAAACAGAATGATGAGTATTACGGCTACTCATGGAAATATGAAATTAATTTACTCTGCATACATTTATGGTTAAAGTTACTATAGGGAGAGATATTGATTAGAACTGAATACATCATGACAACACTTACATGAAAAATGAGGCGGTGTAATCCCAGCACTTTGGGATGCCGAGGCAGGCAGATCACGAGGTCAGGAGTTTGAGATCAGCCTGACCAACAACGTGAAACCCTGTCTCTAGTAAAAATACAAAAATTAACCAGGTGTGGTGGGTGGCAGGCACCTGTAGTCCCAGCTACTCAGGAGGCTGAGACAGGAGAATTGCTTGAACCCGGGAGGCGGAGGTTGCAGTGAGCCGAGATTGCTCCCCTGCACTCCGGTCTGGGTGACAGAGTGAGACTCTATCTCAAAAAACAAAACAAAACAAAACAAAACAAAAAAAACCTGTTTGTAAACGTTATTATAAAAGTATGTATTGTATGAGAATGTCCTACTCAAAGTTTCTTTTATATAAGATATGTAATTAGTAAAAGAATACATTTTATATTAGGAAATTTACTCAAGGAATAAATGGTTAAAAGCTCTTGAGAACATAAACTCCCTAATTATTCTTCATTCAGGAACAGTGTCTTTAGCTTCAAAAAACCTCAAGCACTTGTAAGTTCACAGACACACAGACACACACACACACAAACACACACACACACACTATACCTCCACACAAAGACAGTACAACCTAGCATGTACTCTGTTCATAACTTGCTTTTACAGTTTTGTATTTGAAAGGTTACTGTTCCTAAGGCTGAATATTTTCTTATGGGTATTTGACTTATACTTAATTTATATCATAAGCACATTATTATTCTAGTATTTCTATTTTATTACTCTATGTAGATTAAAAATATGTCTATTGAAAAAGTTAATTGACATATTTAAAGTTGATGCATAATATTACAGTAAGATCTAAAGAAATGTAATTATAAGGGGCTCATTTTTCCATAATAATATTCACTCTCATTTGATGTATTTCTTATTCTTTCGTAGACAAAAGCAAAAATCTTTAATTTATTTGAACTGATCGTTATTTTAGTGTCAAAATCCCTTTTGACTTCAGATAATTCTATGGACTTCACTTAAAAACCTCTTATCTTCTTTAGCTTGGGATAGAGACCTACTCTCTGACTTGGTGAATACAAAATAAAACAAAGAAACAAAACCTCAGTTTAAAATAAACAACCAAAAAACAGTTTTTCCCTCCAAGATCTTATCTCCCTTTACACTCCTATTGAATCCTGGTAACAGTAAGCAAGCTGAGTAGGTGATGGCTACATACCATTTCTGCTTGTCAGTAACTAGAGCCCCTGAGATAGTCTTTTATGGAACTTTCCACATAACACTTCACAAGGAAGAAAACTTCCAATTTTGTATCTCTATTTGATTTTACTCTGTGTTAACTGTTACTAATTAAACTGATTCAACTATAAAAACTATAAATTTTCAGATTAGAACTTCTGCAACTTACTCATTTAAACTGTCCAAATCCCTTTTAATGAATATAATGTAAGATTAATAATTAAAATAATTTAATATGATGTAAGTAAATATTCATTCCACATTTAATCAGGCCTTATACAGACATATCTATGTACAATCTAATATGTGGTTGTACAAGCAACATTTTAGGCAGTTTGACCATTCAGAAATGATGCTTTTAAAATCACTTTATTCTTGTCCAGCCTCTCCATGATTGCTATTAGTTTGCATGTCTTTCAAGGTTCGTGAAACTTAAAGTTAATGACTGAATGATCACACAATCATTTAAATTGTAGAAGTTCGATATCTAGTAAGGACATAGGGCAAAATATTTTTCTATACTAGTTGTAAGAAAAAGAGAGTTATTGAAGAGACAAAGACGTCAACCAAAGTGAGCAGGAGAAAGGGTTGCAGCCAAGGATCATAGGAAAAATCTTTAATCACCATGTTCCTGCAGTAGCCTGCCAACACCAAACAGACACCCTATTGCCATTTATAACTCTCTCAGTAGGAAGTCATGATGCTTGGTGGGTGTTCCGTGAATGTTGGAAGACTGCTGTGCCCTGAATTAGTTTCATCCTCTTACAAAAAAGAAAAACAAATGAGTACCTAATATGGAAGACAGACAAGAGACAGATGATATAAACATTAGTGAATATTGCTTCATAGGATTTGTGGATATTGTTTTTTAATATATGTATCATATTACAAACATTTTTATAGACATACAATACATGTTGTTATTTGGTTATTTACATGTTGTTATTTTATAATGGGTTATAAAGGGTATTTAGTACTAGAATATTCTACTTAATAAGACAGACAATAGCATTTTAGGGTTATGGTACTATAAAGCATAAGCATCATTCTTTCCAGGAAAGTGAGAATCTCATTAAGTTGACAAAACAGTCCTGAAGAAATACAGAATAGGGGAGAAGGGCTGTAGAATAGAAGAGGGAATAAAAAATGTCTAGGGACTGTTTAACTCTCCTAAATAAAGGTAAGCCAATGACTACTCTTCTAACATTATTTTGCCTACAGAAAATACAGAAAAGCTAGTCAGAAAGATATTTGGTGAACAGACAAAAGATGGGAGAGCTGGGGCTCAGAGTGACAGGGCAGCCTGCTTTTCTCCCTGAAAAGTGACTGCAACATTTGGATAGCAGTTGTTTACTGTTTCTTTTCAAAAAATCCTTCCTTTTTACTTTTTATCCATTTAAAACCAATTGAGTGCCTCTGTTCTCTTTAAATCTACAGGCTTTTCTCATTTTAAAATATGTTTACCTATTTCATTTCTCTACCTTTAAATATCTTGTGTTTATTTTTTGCATTTTTTTCAAAAGGCAATAGAAAATAGCAAAATCTGTTGTTTTATAAAGTTTTCTAAAGGCATGGGAAAATAATTTTTTTAAAAAGAGATTGCAGACATATAAAACCAACAAGTTTAGAGATAAAATGTACAATATGAAGAATGTATTTGATAAAATTGTATTGGTTTAGGGATTTTTTGTTAATTAAGTAGATTCTTAGCCACTCTGGTCAAAATAGAGTAACTATGTGAGATAACAGATATGTTAATTTTCTTCACCATAGTAACCATTTCACTATTTCTCTCTCTATATAAATCCCATAACATTATGTTGTAAATCTCAAATGTGCATAGTGATCTTTATTTAAAAAATATGAATTTTTTTTCCAGTTTAAGTTTAATCTTATATTATTATGCATCTTATGAGAGGCAATATACAATATTTGAAACTGAAAGCTGGTAAGGATTCCCCAGAAAAGACATGCTTCTTGTATATTGAATTTATTTTTTGTATATAGGCATAAAATATTATCATTTCTAAATGGAGTAATGGCAGATACATTGTCTCTAGAATTTAATATTTTTTCTCATAAGCTGTACATTTTCATAGTAATGATAGCACAAAGAAGAACTTAAATAAATGTTTAAATGAAGAAATTTACCATCTAAGTTTTTACCATAATTAGTCTTGATTGACATTATATATAATTTTTGAAATAAATGCTACATTTTACTCTTCATTTTCCTTTACATATTGTTTTCAGCATGAAAATTTCAATAAGTTACTATTTTATATGGTGTTGCCCCAGATGTTTCATAAAATAAGGTCAAAAGTCCAACAAAAAATAAAACTGATAAAAACCCAAAAGGACATGGTTCAACATAAACTGGTTATGTACCTATAAATGGCTGAATAAATACATCTATATACTTAATACATAATAGGCACTTCACAAATGTTGACTAATAACAGTTATGAAGGTAATAATGTGATGTTTCACAACGCATCCTTAATGTTCAAATTCATCACTCTTAAAGGTGATGAGAACCATTTAAGTGATGAAACAGGTCCTGTTAACTGGAAGATATACTCTAAATAAAAGGCATACCTTATATCAAGAAATCTGAGAATTCAACATAGTTCTGAGCTACATGTTGTTGTTGCTTTGTTTTATTTCTTAAGTGCAGTGCTTTTAAAATTTACTGAGATTTAAATAGAAAGATATATACATATCTGTGTGTGTGTGTGTGTGTGTGTATATGTTTTTCTTTCTCTGTTCCATGTATCTTTAGCTAAAGATGATTTTTTCTTATTAATTTGGAAAAGTTCTGTTTGTGGGCTTGGATCTATTTTTTCCACATTATCATAATGATATAAATTTCAGTATTAAAATAACAGACCAAATATTTTAATAATTTAAACAATTGCTTAATTGAATCTAAGTAAAGAACAAAGAAATATACCACTAATTAGCCTGTTTTCATGCAGACTGAGAACTCTATAATACTCACAAATCATTTCAAATAGAAAATAGTCTATTATTTCTTCCTCCAAATAGAAGGTGTTCAATTTAATTGTTTTATAAATTGGCATTTTTTTTTTTTTTAATAAGAACACGGCTATGGTGCGGCTGTGACCCTACCCAAAATCTCATTTTGAATTGTTATCCCCATTATCCCCACATGTTAAAGTAGAGACCAGGTGGTGGTAATTTAATCATGGGGGCAGTTTTCTCCGTGCTGTTCTCGTGATCGTGAGTGAGATCTCACGAGATCTGATGGTTTTATAAGTGTTTGGTAGTTCTTCCGGAGTTCATGCTGCCTTCTGCTGCCTTGTGAACGCGGTTCCTTGCTTCCTTCACCTTTGCCTTCTGCCATAATTATAAGTTTCCTGAGACCTCCCCAGCCATGCAGAACTGTGAGTCAATTAAACCTCTTTCCTTTCTGTATTACTCAGACTTGGGCAGTTCTTTATAGCAGTGTGAGAATGGACTAATACTGTAGCAGGACGAGCCACAGACAAAACTCCTCAGATACCGGATTAAAGAAGGAAAAGGTTTTTTATTCGGCTGGGAGTGTCAGCAGATTCGCGTCTTAAGAGCCGAGCTCCCCAAGAAAGAAATAGTTGGCCTTTTTAAAGTCTTACAATTTTAAGGGGTCCACGTGAAAGGGTCGTGATAAATCGAGCAAGCGTGGGAAACGTGACTGGGGGCTACATACATCAGCTAACAGAACAAAAATTTTACAATGCTTTTTTCATACAGTGTCTGGAATTTACGGATAACACAAGTAGTTTAGACCAAGGGTTGATGTTATTATTATTACTTTGTTTAACTCCTAGGACTGGGTGGTGGTGCCAAGGTTGTCTGGCTATTTATCTTACTTTTGTTTCTCTCTCTGTTTTCTCCTGTCTTGTGAACTAGGCAAGGCGGGGGGAGGAGGGCAGCAGGAGTAGTAGTGGTCTCCTTCCTTATCACAAACACCAAAAATGTGTCTATGTTACTTCATGTTTTAAGTGTTAATGTGGTTTCTATTGACCAATTTTTACCATTGATTACTGAGGAAATTAGTGTTATCTTTTTGTAATTAGCTTTAATACACTAATAGGGACATAGATTTGTGAGGAGTTTTGAAGTCAAATTTATATGGTGGCTTGTTGAAATTTAATTAAAACTATACAATGTCTCAATGTTAAAATTATATTCTGGTAGTAATAATTCAAAATAGTGGCATTCCTTGAAGCAATTACTTCTGATGGAATAAGATGTTTGATTGATAACTGTTATATTAATGTGATAACTTTTAAACAATTCTAAGAATACTTGTGTTTATTTTGGTATGGCACACATCTTTCTACTTTACTTTTCAAATTTAAATGTGCTGCTTAAAGCCTGAATCATAAAATGAAAACCAGACTGCTAGTCTTTCTGGAATATTCTAATTACATGAATGAGAAAGAAAATACTACTTTAGATTCAGGTTCCACCCTTTTAAATCTCAAAGGTATTTCAAAATTAATTATGTAAAATATTAATATTAAACCCACATTCGACAAATGATGATATTCATATCTCATATCAGTAAGAGGGAGATAATGCAATAAACTGCTTGGTTCTTCAGATATGCCACACACTTTTCTGAGTTGGTGCCCATTTATTATCTTTTTCAGCCAGTGTTCTCTCCCAGGTAATCTTATCCTCGAGGTCCCCTCAACTACCAGCATTTATATTAGTCTTTCTGTGATATTCTTCTCTGGAATTAATTGCCCTGTTCCTCTGCTTCTGTAAGACCTTGTACTTAACCTCTATTATAACACATTTCGCAAGGTATTATAATTATTTCCTTAGGTATTTGTCTCTCCATGAGACTTTCTGTTTAATTGAGAGAAGGTCTAATGTTGACATATTTTGTATCCCTAGCACAAATCATATAACCTGATACACCACAGTTATCGAATACATATTTGCTGAATGAGTGAATACACAGTCAAGAAAGTCATGCAATCCCAGATTTGAGGTCAGAATGAATGATCATGCTGTGACCTAGAAAGGTTCTTAAAGTAGTTACTTACAAGCCACACCAGATTCTGTTGCTGGATAGTGGCTCTTACTTGTCTATTTGTGGATGTTGTCTATGTGAGCCAATTGACCGGGACTGCAAATAGTATTCCTTGATCTGGCTTTCTTAAATGCATCACAGTCCTTTACTGCCCAACAAGCACTTTAAAATATCAGACTTGACACTTTCTCCAAGTTAATGAAGATAATTCAATATACAGGTTCATGCATTTTATGGTTCTAAGATCATAGATTTTAAACTCAAAATAAAACTGTAGTTAAAACTGTAACTTACATAGCACATAGCCATCTGTGTGAGACTCATTGCTATAAACTTACCAGAGAAGTCTGTCAAATGCGTAAGTCATTTTGTGAGTGTATGTATGTCTTTCTTTAAGGTGTTTTAACTCCTGTAGGTCTCTGAGAGCTCATTTACTAAATTAATATTATAACTGTTCTTGTGGTCTGATGACCTACCAAGGTGTTCACTATATTGTGTCAATCTAATTTCTTTATGCAGTATATATGGGTCTTAAATATTTTTTCCTAGAAGGCTTCATTTTATCTGGTTAGCACTGAATTTAGTCAAGAATATTTTCACAAAGTTAGTTGGATTTGGAAAGCCTAGGGTTTTACATTTCTAGTTGAGTTATTGAATCATCTTATAGCTCCAGGTCAGTCATTTAACTTCTCTGCACTTAAATTTATTCTGTATGTCAGATGTGTAGGATAAAATTATATATGGATTCACAAATTAAAAGTTTACAGAGTAAACCCTCTTAGGTTATTTACATTCAGCAAAAACATTAAGTTTGCTAATAAGCTTTAAGTCACTGTATGTTTTTGTAAGCAATCTCAAGCCAGGGCTCTCCAGGCAGGCCCTGGCTAGCTTTGCCTGTTCTGTTCCAGTTCTTGACCTCTACTTCTATTTCTGGCATGAGCAAAGGGTTGATACTCAATAAAGATTTTCTGACTTGAACTAATTAATTCATCATTCATCCATTCATTTAGAAGACATTTATCAAGTGCCAAATATCAGCCCATTGGTATCAGTCATGCATACCATTAATTCTGAGGTCTGTTTTTTCCCCCCACTGTTTTAAAAGGCAAATTTTTAATAAGTGGTTTTACATCTAATGCTGAATATTGATTGAAAAACAGCTTTGAGGAAATGATACCATGATTTCCAAAAAGTTAAAAACAAGAAGCAGTATAAATAGTAATAATTATGTATTGAGCAAGCAAACCGAACAATTATGTGTTGATTACTTATATACAAATTTCCATGGTGAATAATTTAAACATATTAATAATATTTTCTGGACAAGATGCCTTGATGAGATAATTACAGATAAAGAAACAGAGGGCCAGAGGACTTAAGTAATTCATACAATATGTGATGATATTAGGATTAGAAAAAGAGGTGGGATAAATACAGATTCTTTTTTTTTTTTTTTTTTTTTGTGATGGAGTCTCTCAGGCTGGAGTGCAGTGGCATGATCTTAGCTCACTGCAACCTCCACTTCCCGAATGCAAGTGATTCTCCTCTCTCAGCTACCTGAGTAGCTGGGATTACAGGTGTGCATCACCACACTGGCTAATTTTTGTATTTTTAGTAAAATGGGGTTTTGTCATGTTGGCCAGGCTGGTTTCGAACTCCTGACATCAAGTGATCTGCCCACCTCGGCCTCACAAAGTGTTGGGATTACAGGCATGAGGCACCACAACCAGTCCTAAATACAGATTCCAAGATGTTAATAGTCACAGTTAGGAGAGTACTTGCATCCCTAGAAATTTTGGAAATACTCATTTGTGTGTGTGTGTGTGTGTGTGTATGTATATATATATACACATACATACACACACACACACACATACACATCCTAGTTTTGCTCTCCAACTGCTTATAAATTGTCAATTAACAGAATTTACAGTGTGGCTGGTTAATTGGTTAATAGACCAGAGCTTTCCTGTTAACTAACCTCTTCTAACTTTTTCCTTCAGAAGGTAGCCCACAGTAGTAATTAATTGGAGGTCAAATTTTCCTAGATTGGAAAAGAAGGATTAAATAAAGCATTCCCACTTTAAGTTGAGTAGAAAAATGTGGCATAATCAAAGGTCAAATTAACCAAATAATTTGGGGGGAATGAAATGGAATGTTTTTGTTTTTTATTACAATTATATATTGATGTTTTCAAATTTTATATCAGATAAAAAGAGAAATTGGGTTTTTCTTCAAGTGGGTTAGTATAGAGACAGAGTCAAAACAGTCCAAATAATGCTAAAGTCCTATAAATAGTATGGTTTAAGTCAGAATAGGTAGCTTATGCTATATAAATAAAAACTCTAGGTTTTATAATTCATAGCAATAGTAATAATATAGATTGATTCATGGCTTCGTCTGTGCATCTATTGTTGGTCAGCTGTGGCCACATCTCTACCTTATCCTGACGCAAGGATGCAAACTGAGGGAAGCTCTGTCTCAATGCCTCCATGATTGCTGAAGCAGGAAGCAGAAAAATGAACAAATCACATATCTGCTTTTAGAGTCTCTTCCAGGAAATAATACATATTATTTCCAATCAGATTCTATTGGCCAAAGGAAGAATTTTTGCCATTGCCAGCTTTAAAGGGTATAAATAAAAAAAGAAGTTCTACCATATACCCAGAAGACAGAAGGCTGTACATGTTTGGGGACAAAAGTTCAACTCTGGTACCACTTCCAAGGAGCATGAGGGAACAAAAGAATCAGATGAAATAAGGTCTTAGTGTCATTTGAGGAGACAGAGTACTTTTAGCCAAGATATCTAGGCTGCCACTATGTTGTATTTTTTATTTCTTAGAAGACATTTTGATGTTTGTTTAAAACTTCCCACCTAGAAGTAAACTTGTCTAATAAAAAAAAGTATTATGCTTGAATTTCACAAAATAATCATCTCCAATTTTTCACTTTTGCTCAAGTTGTTTTCAATGCTCCCTTTTCTCTACCTCAGGAATGAGCTTATTCACATAATACGTATTTTCATTACAGAGAAGTGGATGATTTAAGGTGGCTTTCAAATTATACACAATCTTTAGGCACTGGTTATAATTTCCACCTCTGTTTCACAACTGATGAGTGGATAATAGTGTTTTCTTACTCAAGAAATGCTGGCCAATGAAGTTCCTTCAAAAATATGTTTTCTTTTTAATCTTTTTTTTTTTTTTTTTTGAGACAGAGTCTCACTCCTGTCACCCAGGCTGAAGTGCAATGGTATAATCTCGGCTCCACCCCCTGAGTTCAAGCAATTATCCTGCCTCAGTCTCCTGAGTAGCTGGAACTACAGGCACGCACCACCATGCCTGGCTACTTTTGTATTTTTAATAGAGACGGAGTTTCTCCATGTTGGTCAGGCTGTTCTGGAACTCCCACCTCAGGTGATCTGCCCGCCTCGGCCTCCCAAAGTGCTGGGATTATGGGCGTGAGACACTGCACCCAGCCCCAAGCATATATTTTCCATATTTTAATAGTAAGACTATTTTTTACTTCTTTAATCAGTATCATATTTTCATTTGTTTTTAGAGTTCATGTTTGTGTCAATCCTAGCCAAATACAAAAAAAGTGCAAAAATGTGACTCTTGTTCTTGTTCTTGGTGTGTATGTGAAACAAAAATAAATACATTTTTTGATTTTTTTTTCAAAGAACAGTTTTAGGTTTACAGACATATTCAGTAAAAAGTACAAAAAATTACCGTATACTTGCTCTCCCCTGAAAAACCTCCCTGTCATACAATTTTGCCTGTTTTTATCATCTTGCATTGATGCATTGGTGTGGTATATTTCTTTTTTTTTTTTTTAATTATACTTTAAGTTCTAGGGTACATGTGCATAACATGCAGGTTTGTTACCTATGTATATCTGTGCCATGTTGGTGTGCTGCACCCATCAACTCGTCAGCACCCATCAATTCATCATTTATATCAGGTATAACTCCCCAATGCAATCCCTCCCCCCTCCCCCCTCCCCATGATAGGCCCCAGTGTGTGATGTTCCCCTTCCCGAGTCCAAGTGAGCTCATTGTTCAGTTCCCACCTATGAGTGAGAACATGCGGTGTTTGGTTTTCT